>NC_056725.1:1322488427-1322670927 GCF_019279795.1 Protopterus annectens | reverse complement strand
TGCCTTGACAACTTGGGGGATAATATAGAGCTGTGTGGAAAAAAAAAATCATCTGTACTGCCATGACTATATGGTGGTCACTGTCATCACTGTCCAGTTCAAACTCTTGTGTATGAAGGTGCTTCAGACAAGAGCAAGGTACCACTGTCTACAAAGTCACTGTGCCCACAAATATTTTCTGCAAGGGTCAGATGTCCGGCTTCAGAATGATGGACTGTTGCCACTGATCTCAAAGTATTAACTTTGTGACATTCAGAGTTGTTGCAGTCCTTGATGATTAATTCTTCATAGGGGATTGGGAACTACCAGGACTCCATCTGAATGCGTGGAAGTGTACCCTGTGGTAGGGGCTTCATCTACAGCTGCCAAGATTAGGGTAATGTGCCTTTTCCTGCAAACCTTGGAGAAGAAGTTGGCAGGGGACCCCCTTTTTCCACTGGTTAGGTAAGCAGTCTGCAATACTGAATGTGAATGCAAATGGCATAAAAACGTGGGTGGCAAGGGGAGGAAGCAGATGGCCACTGAGGACTAGCTAGTTAAATTGCACTGCTCCTACTAATGACCACATTAATCTGAGCTCACACTCATGGGCTTTTGTTCAGACTCCCATAAAGTAATTTTGTTAGCTTGCAAGATTTATCTCCAGTTCCTAGAAAACTGTTATTTTTTTTAACCACCGTGTCTTTACCGGAGTCCTACCTCAGAACATCTCATGGCTGTCTCATACTCCATCTGCAACACAACAAGAAGTGGAAAATCTAATTTGCTTTGCCAACATCACATTATTTAAAGTATTCTGACTAGTGACTCTGATCAAATGAATCTACAAACATTTAAAAACAAATTATCCAGGATTCTTACACCAGAGAAAGACTGTTCCAGTAAATGACTGACATCTACTAACAAAAACAACAACAACAACAAAATCTACTACCAAATCCAAAAGGGTCAAAGATTTGCATTGAAGGATTTAAAATCAGCACTACAACCCTTACAAATGGCAGTCCAGCAACTTTCTGAGCAAATGCCATTCTTCAACTCTACTCTACTTGAAATCCCAAAAAGAATGGAACTGACTGAATGGAAAATTACGTTCTGTGAAAATTGTGTCTATAAACTGGATTGAAATCAACAAATGAATACTACAAACATCCGAAATCAAGCTGATTAACAAAAAAACTGCTTGACCTTGAGATATGCAGCAGGAGAAATAATAAGATAGTCAAAGTTCTGCTGGAGAGTTATAAACAGGCTATGCTCATACAGTCTTCTTCTTCTTCTTTTGGCTTTTACCGGTTAGGGGTCATTTTCGCCAAACTGCTCAGCAATGACCTTGTATCCAGAAACATTACTATAGAGAGAGATCATAAAGGAACACAACAAAATATTCCTAGATAAGTAAATGCTTGTGTATTGAAATTTAAAGATGTGAACAAAATTTACTTGGTGGCTAAAAAAGAAGAAAAATAAATCACTTTTATGGCAGAGATGTAAGTTAACATTCTTGCAAGACCTTCCAAAGGCAATTAAACTAATCAGACAGAAATTATCACCCTTCTTTGCTTATCTAATAAATAACAAATTTCACTTCAAATGAAGTATCCAGTGACCTTGCCTTTTACCTGAGAAGGTAATAAATACAACAGTTAAACATTTTCTGAGGCAAAGAATGCCTTTTAGCATCTTTTCAAGCGGTCTCCTGAGTGATAGGATTCAGAATACTAACTTTTATAAATATTTCATAGCTGGCAAGCATATGCCATTGGTGAGGCTTCTTTTCTATCTTGGTTTGAAGGAGATCCATTGACTGCAAGTGAAATCATTCCTTTTAACCACAATAGCAATGGGCGTGGTTAACTGATTACTGGTTCAGTGTGGAATCATCTCCTCAGAAACTAATACAGGCCTGGAGTGCATTGTTTAAGGCACAATCTTTTTTTCATAAGATATTGCTATGGATAATGTTTTTTTTTACAGTGGCTTACTGTTAATATCCTCTTTTTTTCTCTCATGAGGTGAACCCTTACTATAAAAATAGTAGGAAGCTCTCAAATAATCAATAATTGGATATTTTTGTTCTAATGGAATGTTAACTGAGATTGCAAGAAGAGGACTAAAATTTTCTTTAGTTTGAGCATGGTAAATTGGTATGCTTATATTATAATCAACTATGGATATAGTTTGCCAAATAACTAACTTTTCTGAAAATATGTTGTTATGAGTAGTTTATGAGGCTTAATTCATATATAATTTTCTAAATTCTCTACAATAACTTTTTCTAGATGATTTTGTTTGCTAATATTCTCTATACTAAAAGTTGATATAAAGTACTGTATTTAGTTGCACTTGAGTTATGATAAACCAAGAGAAAGTCATTTTGAAAGATTTCTGCTCTCTGATAAGTGACTAATATTTATATTAGTTATTCTTTGGAAGTAACATACAATACTTTTGGGATACTAAAGACTGTATTTACATTTTCTGCTTGGGAAATTGTATGTTCATAGGTTCATAGGTTGGTACTAGGCTATCAGCCCTACGGCCTATGCAAGCCTAGCCATAACAATTCCCTGGAATTTTTTTCCCACAATATTTACTTCTCTGGGCCCCGTTATAGCAGGGCGACTGACATGATCCCCGCGGTGAATTTCCTATCTCCCATCCAATCATCAAGGTTCCTTTTGAAGAGGACCTGTAAACTTAATGAGCTGATACCCCTTTAATACAATATGGGAGAGGTGCTTGTTGTAGTCATGACATTTCTCTGGTTTGGGCTGCATGCTCTTGTTTCTCTACACAATTCATTTTTGTTATATATTCTAATAATAATTATTGTGTGTTTAAATCCTACATTTTTTATTTCTACCATACTCTTAGATATATCCTTCTTTATAGTACTTTCTCTTTCTAATTAGAGAATTTTAGGTTTAGGCTCAGAGCTTGCAAGGAAGAGCTATGTGCAATGTGCTAGTATATTATGACCATCACTTATATATAGATAAAAGTTTTCTATAAACTAGACATTGATTCCTCACTGTAACTACTTTAATGCAACTCAGTTACTACTTTAACATGACTCAATTAAATTTAGATATATAACTAACAATGACAGTTTATGGTAACTTTAATATCTGATTGTGGAAAACTGAATCATGGAATGTTAGAGGGAATCAGCAACCTAAGAAAAGAAAGAAACTATTTCATTTGATCTTTAAGTTGAGGATTACCTTATATTTTATCCAAGAAACACATATGACAAATAAGCAATGGTTGCATATTAAAAAAAGAAAAACATAACTAATAAATACGCTGCTGGTATTAATCAGAATAATTCAGGGGTGACTATTTTAATTAAATCTTCTTTTCTGGAGAACATTATAGATTTTAGATTTGACCCAACATTATAGATTTTGGATTTGACCAAGATGGTAGGTGGTATTACATTATATGCAAGAGTAAATTATATGACTGACCCATATTATTTTTAAGTTTATATGCCTCATGTTATAATTAACATAAATTTATTATGGACATACATCAATTACTAAATATATTTACTAATTGTTATTATGTCATAGGGGAGATTGAAATTCTGTCATTGATCCCCTTAAGGATAGAACTACTAATTCTAACTCTTATAACCTAAATGCTTCCTCAGCTATTTTAAACTTGATTTATGACTTTGATCTAATAGACCCATATTTAACTACTAAAACACATTTTTAAAATCTAACTATACATATTACTGTCATTGCCTGAAAATGTGGTCTATCATTGAAGTCATCCTCATCTCTAGCAGTTTTCTGGAATCGAAGTTATAATTGAACCCAGATTATTCTCTGACTACTCCAACATTATCTTGGAACGTATCCCTTAAATTTAAGAAATCACTTTAAACCACTTAATGTAACTTTTCTTAAGAATCAAAGGATATATTATCCCTGATAAATTACTTTATACTTAGAGCAGACAATAGTGAAATCCCCTTTGATATTTGGTGGGCAGCAGTGAAACCCCAAATATGAGGCCTGCTTTTTACCAAAGTAACTTTTTATATAAAAATATTATCAAAAAGTGTTAGAACTTAAGTGTAGACTGTAGGATTTGGAAATAAAACACCTTATTCAGTCTGACCAGAATATTATTAGTCAAATCACAGAAACAAGAAAGGAACTAAATTTGCTTTACCTCAACCAAGTTTCTTGGTATAAAACTAGATGTTTTGTAATATACCTGAAGGGGGTAAAGACCCCTTCAAAACATCTAGCCAGATTGTTAAAAATCAACAATATTCCTCCTTCCATAACTACTATACAGCATAAAGATAATATTCTTCACAAAACAAAAGAAATCATGCAAACATTTGAAAACATTTACTCTAAACTTTACTCAACAAACTGATATTAACATCATCTGTGTGTGTATATTCCCACAGGCAATAACATAAATACCCTTGAAGATATCCTACATTGGTTATACAGCAATTACCCCCAAGAAACCATTCTACTTGGGGACTTCAGCATAGACTGGAACATATGTTCCTCAGAAACCCTCCCCACCACCACATAAACCTTTATGGATTTTCACAGGTCACATCCTCCCTCACTAGGGTCAGTAAATCCAACAAAAAAGCAAGTATTCTGGATTGGATTCTTGTTAACACCCATCCCTTCAAATACAAGAGTGGGATCCTGCCTGATGATGTAAGTAATCACCTCCTCATCTATTTAATCAGGCAAAAAGCTGATATCCACAACTAGTCCATTTTTAAATCAATAAGGAACAATAAGAATTTCAACTGCACAAATTTCCAAAATGAACTCAAATCTTGCAATTGGTCAGTTCTGAAACAATTGCCACTTGAAGAAGCAGTAAATTACTTTAATACCAAATTCCTATCTATCCTTGACACCCACACAACAGCACTGACTATTAGAACCAAACCAAAAGTTGCTCCTTGGCTCTCAAAATAAACCAGACATAAAATGCTACTTAGAAATAGGGTTTGAGCCACTTTGAGGACCACAAAAAATCCATAGATCAACTTAGATGCAGATAGCTAAGAAATGAAACAAAACAAATCCACCACATTAGACAAGAAAAACTATTACTGTCATCTACAAGAAAAATGCCAAAACAAGCCAGAAAAAGTTTTGGGTAGGTATAAAACAACTCCTTAGTCCAGGACAATCCTCCACTCCTACCCCCTTGGATTCTAACCAAAACCCCCAGGCAGAAATTGCCAATACCTTTAACAGCTTCTTTACAACAACCATCCAGAACCTAGCTAACCAATTATCCCCTGGATGCCCATATTCTCTGGCCACTACACCCTGCTCCCAACTCCCCTTTAACTTCAAGTCAGTTTGCACATCTTTGGTCCAAAAATTACTTAAAAAATGAAAGCCTACCACCCTGTTGGCTAATCTCCACCCTGCAGAATATCTATAAAAAGCTGCAGATGCCATAGCATACCCCATTACTATCCTGATCAATAGAACTATAACTGAAGCATCCATTCCCTCCTTCTGGAAGATATCCCATGTCATCCCACTCCATAAAGGGAGCAGCTCTACTGAACTTTCAAACTATAGGCCCATAGCTATTCTGTCACCCTTGGATAAAATAATGGAAAAATGCATCCACAATCAACTCCTGAACTATCTTATCCATAATAATCTTCTAGCCAACACCCAACATGGCTTTAGACCATTCCATAGTACAACTTCAGCCCTCAACTCCTTCTATAACATCATTGACCAACACTGAAACAATAATAAACTTTCCTCTGCTATCTTTCTTAATCTTTCAAATGCCTTTGATATAGTAAACCACAAAATACTCATAAACACTTTGAAATCCATCTCCCTAGAGGACCAGGCTATCCATTGGTTTCAGTCATATCTCAGTGGTAGACAACAGTCTGTCCTATGGTAGAGCAAACTATCCACCTTTTAAACCATCACCCTTGAAGTACCCCAAGGCTCCATACTAGATCCACTATTTTTTTCCATTTTCATCAATGACTTGTATAAGGTCATCCCAAATGCAACATGCATTCAATATGTGGATGACTCCACTTTAGTATGCTCTGACGTTTCACCTACAGAGTTGCAGGGTTCCTATCACATTATCGAAAACTGATAATGTTGAACGGCCATAACATCAAAAGTGCCATTCATTGAAACTGTCCTTGTGGGATCGCGGTACACTGAGGATCAGTAAATCTGCCCTTTCCTCACTGTGGTGCAGTCTTGGAGTTGGTATATATAATTAGCAGGGGGTGGGTGGGTGGGGGCACAGCCCCCCACAAGAACAGTTTCAATGAAGGGCACTTTCGATGTTATGGCCATTCGACATTATCAGTTTTCAATAATGTGATATAGACCCAAGTTGCAGATTCTATCCCAAAATATTTTAACACAGTTGAAAATTGGCTCCTTAACTGTTATCTCATGTTAAATCCTAATAAAAACAAACTGCTGCTTTTCTCCCCCACTCGCAGGTCTGCCCCTATAACCTTTACATTAAAATCCAAGAACGGCACCATTATTTCCTCAGATTCCTCAACCAAACTGTTAGGAGTTATAATAGATAATAACCTTAAGTTTGATCTGCATATCAATAAAACTATTAAACCAGTTAATAAAATATCACTATATAGGATCAAGCCCTTCCTAACGCCATTAGCCAGAACTGTAATTGCTCATACACATTTACTCTTAACCCTCCTCTATGCTTCCCCTCTATTTACAAACCTCAGCAAAACTGACCTTAATAAACTTTCTAGCAGCTACAATCACATTGCTAGATTTGCTACTGATGCAGCCTACAGAACTCATTACTGTCATAACCTAAATCTAGCAGGATGGCTTGAACTGCCTAACCTACTTCAGCTTAACCAACTAATAGTTGCACAAAAGATCCTGTACCAACTAGATCATACACCCAGACTTAAAAACCTCATCACCCCCTACAGTAACCTTAGCGCACTTTGCTCATCAGAAAGACTACTAGTTCAAACTCTCAAATCCAACAACAGAGCCGGTAAATCTCTATTTGCTAACTCTGTTGGCAAAACTTGGAATTCTCTTCCTGCTAAACTTACATCTGAACTCTCTCTCCCTCAATTCAAGATAAGTCTGATTCAGTACTTTAAAAAAATTATGGCTATGTCCTTGTCCAAAAATTATGGCTATGTCCTTGTCCTAATCCAGACTAACTCTAACCATCACTCGTGTGCACATGGAGGACTTCTGCCTACACTTTATTGTTTCTTAACTTATAAATCCTATGATCTCCTTGGATCTACTACCAGGTTAGCCTACTAGGTATTCAATACCCTAGCATTCTTAAAAACACTGTCTAGAGTTTTCCATCTGAGTAAAAATGTAATAATTTGTTTGTGTATCTGTTTTTGTGTTTGTTTACATCTATGTAAAAATCCTTTTATTTGTGTTTTATTTTGTGTTTTAAACTGTAAAAATTTAAGTTTGTTGAATGTCTTTTTGAAGCTTTTCTCCCCAGGCCCCCACTGAAAATGGACATGTATACAGTCAGACTATCACAGTAAACATATGTAAAATAAATAAATTAATAAAAACATATATTTAAATCACCTTCAATTAAAAAAAGTCACTCCTTATCAAAAGAAACAACTGAGTGCACTTTTTTCACTAAATGAAATTATTAGTACTATTATGAGCTTAAAAACAGCAAGGCTTCTTGCCTTGATGGGTTCAGCTCCACATTTATATAAATGCTTAACATCTAACTTACCCCAAATCATTCTAAAAGTATTTAAATTGGTTTGCACATATGGTACCTCTCTGATCTTTACCTACATGGCTCCAAAACTTTTCTTATTCCTAAGCACCACCAAGATCTCACTGACCACACAATCTATAGAGGAATAGCTCTAATAAATGTTGACCTAAAAAGTTATGCCACCTTACTAGCTAAGAGACTTAAGAACATCCTTCCATCAATAATTTTACTTTTTCAGTCCTGTGTTATGAAAGGTAAACAACAATAATAATAATAATAATAATGGTAATAATAATAATCATACACTTACCCTCCAAATGCTACAAATTCTTACTTTTCCTAGCTGTTGATGTTTCTAA
Organism: Protopterus annectens; assembly: GCF_019279795.1. Taxonomy (NCBI): domain Eukaryota; kingdom Metazoa; phylum Chordata; order Ceratodontiformes; family Protopteridae; genus Protopterus; species Protopterus annectens. Next base: position 1,322,662,801 of record NC_056725.1, on the reverse strand, counting down.
AGCATTTGATCAGAAGAATTAAAATTTTACCTACCATATTATGCACTACAGGGATATTCCTGAAGATTTTATAAAAGCTCTCGAGGCTCTTTATTTGTATGCTTATACACGAATCTCAATCAACAAAATTCTCTGTAATCCTATCCCTGTCATTAACCAAACCAGGAAAGGTTGCCTCCTCTCTCTATATATCTACTCAGTCTATATAGTGCACCTTTATTGATATCAATTATACAAATATATTTTAGTCAATTTCTAAACTCATAGTACTAATATTCCATTAACAACAATTGTTGATATTAACATATATTTCTCATCCTTAAAATCGGATCTTCTTAAAATATTAAACCAAATTTTTAGATGTCTATATCTATACACACACAAACACACAAACACAAATTGCTCTAATTATAAATGTATTTCTTGTAAATATATAATTTTACCTATAAATCATTGATCACCCTTTAGAAGGGACATAATGACATTAAAATAAATTCATCTATGAAGTATCTAGATATTCTTTTTAACCAGAATTTAACCTTGATCTTCTCAAATAATATTGAAAAAACCTGGTTAAAAATCGAAAATGACCTTTCAAGATGGTAAAAAATTAAACTTATCCAAGATTGCAGGAGTCAAAATGAATATAATAAACAGAACATTCTTTGTTTTTATATTATAACAAGTACCTTTTAAAGAGATTATCTCAGTATTGGCTAAATTTATATCGTTGCTCAAAACTGTCAGAATGAATTATAGCAGACTAATTCACTCCAAGAAACAAGATGGTATAGGATTACCAGACTTTTATTTATATTGCTTAATCTTCAATGCCGATAGAATTTTATGAATAATCCACTGTATTCCAAATTCTATTCTTGGTACCCCCTTTGTGTTAAAATTTGGCACAATCAATAACTGATGTATGAATGCAATCCTTTAGCTCTTACCTTTTTAAACCATAAAGAGCTTAAAATATTAAAGTTCATAATGTGATAGCTGATAAAACTGACCTACTACAAAAACTAACCTCTTCAACCCAAACTTTTTCTCTCAGCTCTTACAATCTATCAGCCTTATCCTTAATTTCAAATTATATAATCCAGTCCTAGACCTCAAAAACTTCCCTCTAATTAAAATGCATCAATTGGTAACATTCCACAAATTCAGCAGAAGTTATGAGGGAAACTATGAGCTTGCCTAATGGATACCTTCTTATTTTAAATCAAATCTTGCTGCTAGTAAAACAGAAAATGAATTTTAGCTGTCTGGATGCTAAAAAAAAAAAAGAAGTTATGTACTCACCATAATGTTCCATGTTTGTTGTCCTTGATCTCGCCTTTCATCTTGCTGTTTGGGTTCGGAGCCAGTCGTCTGCTACGACTCAGCCATATGCTATAGCTCGAGAGCTTTTACTGGCTTGAGGCTAACCCCTATCCCAGCATACTTAGAGGTAGTTACCCAGATCTCGTTTGTGATAACCCAACACTAGACCATATAAATAGACAAGAGATATACTCTACTTTACATATCCGAAGACACCTACATATAAAGGTGTGACCCCTCCACAATAGTAATAGTAGTAGACTGAGACTAGCCATAAGGTAAGCTATAAAGGAAACCCAGCCAGTATATCCAATAGAACAAGGGATTCCTCTCGATCCTTCAGGAAGGGGGAAGGAGGGTGGGATGCAAGAAGGAAGGCGAGATCAAGTACAACAAACACGGAATGTTATGGTGAGTGCATAACTTCTTTATGTTATGTTGTCCATATCTTGCCTTTATTCTTGCTGTTTAGGACAGCGTCCCCAGCACCTAATTCTTGGGTGGCTCACTGGAAAAAAAAACTCTTCAGGACCATGGAACCAAAGGATGCCCTGTTCCAGGATGCCACATCTACTTTGTAATGAGTGATAAAGGTATGAGGATTAGTCTATGTGCAGCGTGTAGCTGCTGCACAGATCAAATCCAAAGGCAATCTAGCTTGAAAGGCAATAGAGGTAGCCAAGGCCCTTGTTGAGTGCCCTTTAATCTTCCCTGGAAATTTTTGTTTACACAACTCCTAGACATGTTTTATAGTGTCTGAAAGCCACTTTGATAAAGTCACCTTTGAGACCACACAACCTCTTTTATTGTCCGTAAAGGATATGAACATTTGTTCAGATTTTCTAAAGTCCTTGGTCCTGTGTAAATAGAAACATAACTGTCTATGAATGTTCAATTGATGAAGCTTATACTCTGCCTAGTTGTCATGATTAGGGAAGAACACAGGAAGCTCTATGGGTTGATTCAAACTGTAGTCAGAACATACCTTGGGTAAGAATGAGGGGTTGGTTCTGACAGAACCTGATCTTTATGGAAAATCAAGTATGAGGACAAATAGATAAGGCCTGTAATTCTGAAACCCTTTTAGCTGAGGTAATTGCAACCAAGAAAATAGTCTTCCAAGTCAGAAATTTGGGCAGACAAGAAGCAGATGATTTGAAGGGAGGAAGAATCTGAGCATCTAAGACTAAATTTAGATTCCGGGGGGAAGAGGTTCTCTTATCGGAGGTCTTAATAGGTTAGTACCTCTTAGGAATGCCTTGCATAACCTATAAGACATGAGATTGGAACCCATTTCTCCCATATGGAAATTAGAAATGGCAGCTAACTGAACTTGTATAGTAGCTGCAGCTGCTCCTTGGTCAAAGGTTTCAGCAAGAAATTCAAGAAACTTTGAAATGGGAGCAGTAAAGGGATCAACCTGATTTTTGCCTGCCCAACAAGAGAACCTCTTCCATTTACTAGTATAAAGTCTCCTAGTAGTGGGCTTATGGGAGGAAATCAAAATGTGTTTAACTGCTGAAGAAACATCGGGAAGCCTGGCTAAACCTAGAAGTGGAGAAACCAAGCTGTGAGCTTGAGAGTTTGAATGGAAGGATGGAGAGCTCCTGTCTGATGCATCAAGAGATCTGGAGCTGGGTCCAGGATCCAAGGCTCCCCTTGCAGGTGAGGCCAAGGGAATGGGAACCATATCTGACTTGGCCAGTAAGGGGCAATGAGGATTAACTTGCAACCCAATGACTGTGCTTTCTGAAGAACCTTGGGGAAAAGGTGGAAAAGAATAAAGCAGTCATGGGGGGGTCAATCGTGAACAAGTGTGTCCCTGGGTGACTGTCCTGGTGGTGGGACTAGGGCAAAGTAGCTGCTGCATTTGTTGTTGATCGCAGCATGGCTAGCCCCATTTGTGAAAAATCAAGTCCACAACTTCCTACTTCAGGGACCACTCGTGGGGCACCAGGATAGCCCAGATAAGCTTTTCTGCTATCATGCTGGATTTCCCCGGGATGTGCATTGCAACCAGAAAGTGTTGGGAAGACATCGCCCATTGCCAAAATCGTAGAGCCTCTCAATACAAGGGGTAAGATCTGGTTCCACCCTGTTTGTTGATGTACCATACTACTGACATATTGTCTGTCTGAATTGCTATAGTCCCTGTAGGTAGAGAGTCCTGAAGTGCTTGTAATGCCAGCAGCACCACTCATCTCCAGGATATTGATGTGCAGGTGGTACTCATGTTCCTGCCAAGTCCTTTGAACAGTCTGTCCTAGATAATGCCCCCCCACCCTATCTGGGAAGCATCCATGGTCACTGTGGCTACAGGTTGGGGGGGTAGAAACGGCCTGCCTATTGTCACCATAGGGGAGTAAAGCCACCACTCCAGATCCCTTTTGCAAGATTCCATGATTAAAATCTGATGTGACATGTTTAAATCCTGGAATGACCATAGTGGAAATAGAAGCCATTGTAGAATTCTCTTGTGGAAGCGAGCCATAGGGAACAAGAGTAATTGCCACTGCCATAGAACCCAGGACCTTGAGGACAAATCTTGCCTGAATCCTCTTTTGTGTGAACAGCATGACAACTTGAGGATGGATTGTTAATACTCTTTCTTGAGGCTGCTTTGCTATCGTGGCCCTTGTGTCTAAATCTGCCCCTATAAAGATAATATATTGACAAGGCAACAAGGCAGGTTTTTCGTAGTTTATGGTGATCGCAAGTTGAGAACAGGAGCAGATTGTGTATTCCCTCACCCTAATTAGCTGATGCTCAATGGTGGCAGTAAAGAATCAGTTGTCTAGATATGGAAACACCCAGAATCCTTGATGCCTCAGGTGAGCCGCAACTACTGCCATGCATTTGGTGAACACCCTGGGGGACTGTGGTGAGACCAAAGGGCAGAGCTCTGAACTGATAGTGACTGGCTTCCAGCTGGAAGCGTAGATATCTTCTTGACCATCTGTTCATTTTTATGTGGTAGTACACATCCTGGAGATCAACAGAGCACATCCAATTGTCCTGTCCCAGAAAAGGAAAAATGGACTGCAGTGTTACTATCCAGAACTTTGTTTTCTTGACTGACTTGTTCAGCCTGCTGGATGGAACATCTGGGATAGAGTATTGTCTTTTTCATAGGGTAAGTAGGGAAAAGGGGGATATTGTAACCTCTGGATATTATGGATAGTACCCATGTATCTTCTGTGATTGTCAGATAAGCTAAACTAGAAATTTTTGTCTAAAAATATAATAAGAGAAAAAGCACTTAGCCTGAGCCAGTATCCGCAATCTCGACTCTGCAAGTGGCAAACAAGATCTGGGTAACTACCGCTAGGCATGCTGGGATAGGGGCTAGCCTCGAGCAAATAAAAGCTCTTGAGGTATAGTATAGTGCTGAGTCAGAACCGAGGATTGGATCCGAACCCAAACAGCAAGAACGAAGGTGAGATATGGACAACATAACATTGACAAGTTTAATAACCTATGGTGATGTTTAATAAACATCAGAAATATTCCAAACTCTTATAAATATGTATATACAATTAGATACTCAGACACTCTTATATATTCATCTTTCTGGAGTAAAAATAAATCACCCTCTCAGCTAATGATATTTTTCATCTCTGTTCAAAATAAAATATATTCCTCTTAAAATGTATTCTATATCCAGTTTATGATCTTAAACTATGCTTACATGACCATGGACTAAATTAGCATCTGTCTTTCCCATATCACCACCCTCTAGTAAGGCCTGTGACTATGATCAGGTAAATATGATACATGTCTTGTGGAGTTGTAAATATGCCAACCAATCATGGAATTCCTTGAAAATTAAAGTCCAAAAACTGAAATATATTGAGGAAATTATTACCAGTAACCTTGTTCTTCTTCATACCGCTACAGATAACATTTCCTATAAAACTATCTACTTAATAACTGTAATATTTATGCTGATCAAACTTTATATAACATACAATTGGCTCGAGTGTTATCAGGATTTTTAAAACTATGCTTCTAAGGAATAAAATTCTATTTTTTCATGGATTGTTGGTCTAAGATTTTCAAGATTATTACACGATTTTGGTAATTAATTACTTAAGAGAATGTAATCTACATATAGACTCTCTGTAAGTAGTACCCACTTTACAACTTACCATTTTACATTTAACATTTCTTATTTATCGGTCTCTCTTTTTCTTTAGCTGTATCAGGTCATTAGAAATGTATCACACTGCACATAATGTAAATAGTCTATTGGTGTATAATAGCTATGCAGATTCTTTTGTAATATATATATATATATAAATATATATATATATATATATATATATATATATAAATATATATATATATATATATATATATATATAGTTTGTTTCTTGTATGTTTATTTTCATCTGTTTATTGATTAAATCCTATCAAATAAAGAGATTTGGGGGAAAAATACTTAACACTGGATAATGAAAGAGTTAAAGATTTTCAGAAGATGTTAAAAACGGAAATTACAACAGTTAACCAGCCTCAGAGGGACTTCTTGCACATCTGCTGATATGTTTTTTTTTTTTTTTGCTCCTTCAGTTTGGTTTCTTTTTAGTGAAATTTTCCTTGATTTAAGCATTTCTGGAAAAAGCAAACATTTCCTGCTTCACCTTTTGTTTACATTCATATCTCTTGAAGTGCACCATGTGTACATTTTCAAATCACCCTTTGCTGTTTTAGTCACTTTGTCATGCTTCAACCTATCAGACCTTCTCTTTAAAACTGGAGTAAGATGCAAATTATTTCCAATGAAGGCTGAGTATAGTGGTATGTCACAGAATGATTTTCTTACTACCTTTGACATATGTTGGTGAAAATCCAGGTTACTGTTTTCATGAGTCCCTAATCCCTGTCTACTTTGTCAACTTTTAGGGATGTTTTATTAATGAGGTATTTTCTCGGGCTGGGCATCTTCTCATTTCTTGGCATTGAGTTTTAAGCCATGACTTTGGCACCAGTCATTTATCTGTGTTAGAGATTCCTATAAATTGTTTGTAGCCTGGGGGGTTTCTATGCTTGCTCCCAGCTTAGTCATTTGCAATCCTGGTAAGCCAGAGGCTTTTGACATTGACCTTGATGTCTGAGAAGTATATTCCAAAGAGGAGCGAACCCAACACAGAGCCCTGGAGGACTCGCTGGTGACCAGCCTCATTGTGGAAGTGGTAACTCCAGTCCTAGCCTTCTGAGTTCTATCTGTGAGCCAGCTGGCTATGCCGCAGATTACAGAGAGGGTTTTGCTGCCTGAGTGAGGTATTGTATAAAATGCCATAGCCAAGTCAAGGTAGGCAGTATGCACTGTTTTACCCTCATCCATTGCTTTGGTGATTTTCTCATAAAAAGTCCACCATGTTCAGTAGACATGACATACCTTTGATGAAACAAAGCTAGGTTGGGTCCAGCATCTGAAGGTTTCCTGTGTTTGTTAATCATTTCTATGATAATCCTCTACATGGCTTTTTATATTAGAGTAGTCAGAGTAATGGCTTCTTAAGTTCCCAGAATCCATTGGTAGTCTGCTGTTCTGAAGAGGGATGACTGTTGCAGTCCTATGTTCGCATGGCATGAAGTCTGTTTGGAGGCTATGGTTGAATACTCACTCCAGTGGCCCTTATAGGCCATATTTCAGGCTACATAGGAGACATTCTCGGACATTATTGGGGCCCATCAAATCTGTATTCTTGGCATTAGAGAGCACCTTTTAAACCTACTCTCCACTGATAGTTGGAGAGCTTATGTTAAATTGTATTTCCAAGGGGGTAGCTGGGGATGAGAATGGGGGGTAAAGTTGGTGATGAATTTGTCAGCCAGAAGATTTGCTATATCTCTCAGTTCCATGAACATGGCTCCATTTATATTTATCATCAGTTTGGCACATTATGATGACTTTGAGGTCTTAGACATAGCTGAAGTCCTTATGGTTTTCCTTTGCCTTGGACTCTGTCTTTACTTCACAATTAGTTTTGTTGGGCATTATTAGTCCTCTTCATTGTCTGTTCATTTTGAAGAGAGTTTGCATCATTTTTGTTGTTACACTTCCTGATTTTAGCTATAACTTTTTTCTTTTGTTGTGCAACTTGTTTAATTTTGAATTCCACCAAGGTGGTTCATTTTTTTATGTTAGTTTTGGTCTTACTTCTGGTAGGCTTAGCCATCTCTATACAATCATTGACATTATTGAACAGAGCTTCTGTGAATAATTTTGCATAGGCTACTAAGCTATCTGGGTTTACAGGGGTTGACAATTTGACAGAATACTACTTAATAAAATGTAGTTTGCCTGTGAATAGTTCTTAATAGTGATGTTATTTATTGGGGTTATAGAACTGATTTTTTTTTCAAAAGAGATAGCTTTGTGGTCTAACCTTACAAGAGGTTAGGGGTGTGGCCTAATGGTTAAGGTGTTTGCTTTACAAACACAAGGTGCAGGGTTTGAGTCTCACAAGGGATAATTGGCTAGGCTTAAAATGGCTCGCAAGGGTGACTAGCCTAGTACTAATCTATGAACCTAAGAGAGAACATGACATGGGAGAGGGTAGAGAATTCTCCCATGTTTGTGAGTACCGGGTTCAATATGTTTGTACCTTTGGTAGGCTTATGCACTATCTGGTCCAGGTGTTTACGTTTACACAGTCTAGGAATCTCTGCAACTGCAAATATGGGGTCATGTAGTATTCCTAGTTTATAGAGGGATAATTAAAGTCCCACGTGAGTATGGTATTTAGTTAAATGCTGAGTGACACTAGAAGTTCTAAGTATGAGCTATGTGGTCCATGGTACATAGAGGGTTAACTGTAATTTCCTAGGATATGGTATGGGACTTTGTCCATGGTAATCTGGATGTGGAAGAGTGCCAGCATCTCATCCTGTTTAACCAATCTAGAGGTATGTTTTTTATTGATGTGGATCAGGACATTTCCACCTTTAGTTGCTGCCTGTGCGATTACTGGTCTGAATATGTGGCACTAAAGCCTTGTACTGCTGGGGTATTCTCTCTGGTTTTAAACCATGCCTCTGTAACTGCACAGATGTCTGCATTCACTAGAGTGAAGGGAGTTTGGAGGGAGTCGAACTGTCTTGCTTCCAATATAACTTTTGGCAGAACTTTTAGCAATGGCTGAAATTGGTAAAAAGGCCATATGCTTGTCAGACATCTTGTGTTAATCTGAATACCATTTGGGCAGTGAGGCATCATGTGCCACCACTGGCAGCCTGTTCACAGGTGATTCTGACCCATCTCAGATATTTGTTGATTGGAATCAAAGTTCATTAATGTTAAGGTATGTGCTACCATCATCGTAGTGCACTGGAGCTTTGTAGATGGTAGAACCTGTCCCTAATACTAGAATGGCAAGCAGTTACTTAATGGAATTCTACAATTTTCAGATTACTAACCTCACTGACTCTAAATTATGTTAAAGGACTTTGTCAGCAATATTGTTGCTTCCATTACATTTTTTGAAGACTGTGTCAGTCGTGGATATGTCTGCCATGACCATTTAGTCATCACTTCACTCTTTTATGGAATATTATTCTTGTAGATTAATTCCAGGAGTATATTGTTCTGAATTCTTGCCTTTTGGTCTTTTTCTGGCCCAGTCTTTTGGGGGGGGTTAATTTGTGCTGATCAGGATTATTTTTGCATGTTACCGAGTAAAAGAATTGAACAAGTAAAAAAGTGGAATGAAGCACTGACTACTATTGGAGGTCTGCATGTTGTTTTCCCAAGTTTCCTTCTTTTCTTCATTCTACATGAAGTTGGTTTAGAAAATTGGGATGACCAAGAAGTCATACAAACACCAGGCAGCCTTGGATAAGGATGGGCTGGCTGGGGATGTAGGAAGATCACAAGAGGTAATTAGACATTTTTATAGGCAGATTAGATGAGCCCTCCACACTATAGTTGAACTGCTTCTCAATCCATTACCAGCAGATGCATTTCTCTGTATATCAGTCAAAAATTTAGTTGTATGTTCTGATGTTTTGTGGACTTTAATGGTGTTTACTATTCCATTGGGTTCAAAGTCAGACTAGGGCACAACAGAACCGAGTTAACCATCTTAGCTTGACACAACTTTATGGCATGCACTAACAAGATACTTACTAAGCACTGAATTATGACAGAGGTGAAGATTTTTAGGAGATATTAGAACAGGAAATTACAATAGTAAACCACTGCAGAGGGACTTCTCTTAGGTCTGTTGATAAGTGTGTATCTGTTATTTCCTGCTTTTCTTGCTTATGGAATTCAATTTCTTATGAGTGAGATTTTGCCTGATTTAAACAATTCTAGATGAACAAGCATTTCCCGTTTCACCTTTTGTTTACATTCATATCTCTTGAAGCGTGCCATGTGTAAATCTTCAAATCACTCAGTCTTGTTTTAGGCACTTGGTCATGTATATTCTCCTCCACCTCTGTTGACATTTTCCTTTACTCTCACTCTTTTACTTACTTTCAGTTATCAAAGGTCACTGAGACATCTGCAGACTACGTGGAATGTGGGATAAAATGAAAAATAAAAATGGCTGTTGCTTTCATTTTAATTTCTTTTGAGAATAGTTTAGCAACCTGATAACTGTATAAAATAATTCCTTTACTTTTGCTTGTTAGCTTTCTGATTCATTTATTTTCTGACTATTGTCCAAATCATAGCTGTTTTGCTTTCTGTATTTACCAATTCTTTATAGAAACTGATGTATTTTGTTTTTTTAAGCCAACTTTTTGGGCTTTTAAAAATTATTTAAAGTTGTCAGTATTACTGTTAGCTTATATCACAAGAAGGTAAATATGCAGGAATTCATAACATTTAAGTGAAGTAAGGGGGGGATACTAATTAGCAAGTGAATGACACATTTGGCAGATGGCATTAGAGTATATAGATTAGTTTTAAACACGGGAATAAAGTTCTTCTGATACAGAGGGAAACGTACCATTAACATGGAGCATGCTCTTATTGTAGAGGGAGGGGAGCTAAGTATTAATGTAGGAATTTGGCAAGCCTGCAATAAACTACAGTTGTCACAGTCTGCCCACCTGGATAGCCATTCTAATCATTCTCTTTAACACTTTTCACATCCATCATGTCTGTACCTGCCTTTGACTTACCCATGTGGAGATTAACGCTATTCTGTTTTCCCTCAGACACGTCTAAATTAACTTGGTACTGAAAGCAGGACAGCCCTCTGTGATACTCTACTAGTTTACCAGAACAAACAACCAGACTAGGTCAAATGTTCCAAAAGGAAAACTAAATCAACAAAAAAAAAGGAAAACATTTAATGGTTTATTGCTTTCGTTCCTATTACAAGACCTTCATCTGAATAGAGACATCCCTGTAAAACAAGCTTAAATATGCTGAAGAGGCAGGTGTGACAGGAAGTGTTAATACTTCAACCTATCAGACGTGTTCTTTAAAACTGGAGCAAGAGAGACAAATTCCTTCAAATGAAGGCCAAATATAGTGGCATAATGACCAGGAATTATTTTCTTACTACTTTAGACGTATGTTGGTCAAAATCCGAGTTACTATATTCATGAGTTCCTAACCCCTGTCTGTTGTGTCATCTTTTAGTGGTGTTTTATTGATGAGGTAGTTTCTCAGGGTAGACAACTTCTCAAAAGGTATTATTATTAATTTCTTGGCAGTGAGTTTTAAGCCGTGACTTTGGCAATAATCATTTGTCTGTGTTAGACCTTCCAATAAAATATTTGTATACTGGAGGGTTTCTGTGCTTGCTCTCAGCTTACAGTTATCTGCAAACGTGGTAAGCCAGAAGTCCTTGACATTGGCTTTGACATCTGAGAAGTAGATGACGAAGAGGAACAAACCTAGAACAGAGCCAAAGGGACTCGCTATTGACCAGTCTCTCACTCTGGAGGTGGTGTTTCCAATCCTGGCCTTCAGCGTCCTGTGAGCCAGCTACCTATCCAGCAGCTTGCTTAGCATTTTTTGCCTAATTTCATGAATTTGTTTACAATGCCTGAGTGAGGTACTGTATCAAATGTCATAGCCTGCTCAACACACAGTTTTGTCCTTATGCATTGCTTTGGTGATCTTCTTAATGATGTCCATCAGGTTCAGTAGACATGACCAAACTGGGTTGGGTCCATTATCTGAAAGCTTCCTATGTTATTGTTAATCATTACCATGATAATTCTTTCCATGGCTTTATATAGACCAGTCAGAGTAATGCGCTCTTATGTTCTGGGAATCCACTGATGGCCTGCCCTTATGTAGCGGAATGACCATTGCAGTCCTTCATTCTCATGGCATGAAGCCTCTTGGGAGGCTATAGTTGAATAGTAACTCCAGTGTCCCCGGTAGGTCATATTTCAGACTACGTTGTAGACATTTTGGGATATTATTGGGGCCCATTACATCTGGAATCTTGGCATTAGAGAGCACTTTAAAAACCTTCTTTCTACTGATAGTTGGAGAGGTTAAGTTACACTGTATTCCCTAGAGAGTGGCTGGGGGTGAAAAGAGGTAAGTTTGGAGAGTGAAGTTGTCAATTAGATGATTTGCTATATTTCCAATTTCCATGGACATGGCTCCATTTACTATCAGTATGGCATATTGTTGAGTGATGACTTTGAGGTATCTGACATTGATGAATGATGAGGGAGGTAAAGATTTTCAGGAGCTATTATAAAAGGAAATTACAACAGTTAACTACTGCAGAGGGACTTCTGACAGGACTGTTGATATGATAAGGGTGTATCTGTTATTTCCTGCTTTACTTGCTTACAGAGTTCAGTTTCTTATCAGTGAAATGTTGCTTGATTTAATCAATTCTACATAAACAATCCTTTCCTGTTTCACCTTTTGTTTGCATTCATATCTCTTGAAGCGTACCATGTGTAACTTTTTTAATCTCTTGTGTTGTTTTAGTCACTTTGTCATGCACTTTCTCCTTCACCTGTTAGCTTTTTCTTCACTCTTCCTCATTCATTCACTTTCCACTAGCAAAGGTCACCTGCCATGTGCAGACTGTGTGGAATGTCTACTAAAATGAAAAAAAAAATAGAAATAAAAAACGACTGTACATTTTAACTTCTTTTGAGACTAGTTTATCTGCTTAGCTATATAAATTATTTTCTTTGCTTTTGCTTGTTAGCTTTCTGACTGAATTATTTTCTGTCCTTTGTCCTACTCATGTTTATTTTGCTATTCATGTTTACCAATTCTTTACAGAAACTAATCAGTTTTTTGTAGCTTACTGTGCCTTTAAAAAGTAATTTAAACATGACAGCATTATCGTAAGACTATATTAGGTGAAGTTACAATATCAGAAACGTATAAAATATAAATTAATTAAGGCCAAAAGATACTAAGTAGCAAGTGACTGGCACATTTGCCAGATAGCATTAGAATATATAGATTAGTTTTAAACATAGGAATAAAGTCCTTCTGATACAGAGGGAAATGTTCCACTAACAGGGAGAATGCTCTTATTGTAGAAGGCGGGAATCTACGCATTAATGGAGAAATTTGGCAAGCTTTGGACTCTTACAGATTGCATGTGTCAGAATGATAGCCAATAGTTTTTAGCTGTTATTTATATTATTTGTTTAATATATATATATATATATATATATATATATATATATACATACACACACACACATGAACACTATCATAGGCAGGGGAAACATGAATCTTTGTCAATAACTGACAAGTCATAGGGCCGGATTCATTAATGCCTGCACTTAGTGAGTGATATTTCACATTCATTAAGCAGCTTTGCATTTCACAGCCACCCTCAAAATAAGGATAAGTGGCATGATATGCTAATGAAAGCATAAGTAGCTGCAGTATGTGCTAATTTAGCAATACAATATTCGGGGAGTTATTAAGGAGCGTGTAAGCTCAGTGTTTGCTTTTGCTCTGGAATCCAACACTCTTTAGAATACATCCATGAAGACACTTAAAATAAAATGTTAGGGGTTTCTGCTGCCATCATTAACCTGTATGTGAACCAGGCTTTAATGCAAGGTGCTACTACTGCCAGACCTTGTGCAAGAAGAAGAAGGGTGTTGACCTTGTCTGACTTATCATGGACTGCATGATACAGAAATTGTGCAGCACTACAAAGTGGACAGGGATACACTAAAAGAAATATGCTACAGGTACATTCCAGAGACCCATAGGGGGATATTAAGAGTGTCACAGGCCTCAGCTTTTGGAATCTTTCATTAGTTTCTAAATGCAGTGCTACAAAATGCAATAAATCATATCAGTTTTCCACACACTCCAGTGGAGAGAGTAATAACAATGAAGGAACTCTATGCTATAGCACACTTTCTGAAGTTCTCGGGGCCATAGTTTGCACACATATAGAAATAAAAAACTCGCATGTTGAACAAGGAAGGAGGTACATAAACAGGAAAGGATATGACTCAATTAATTGTCAGGTTGTCTGTATTGCTCAAAGAATCACTGCAATGAGTGTGCAGGTAACACTATAATGGTTATACTCTGTCAATATCAGACAGAATCATCCCCATGGACACATCTCATAGCTGCAGTATTAACAAGGTAAGTGTGGAACCTGTAAAAAAAAATAGGCATATAAATAATTACTATAATATGCAAATAGTTAAGTCACTAAGATGAAACGTGGCTCAACTCTACTGTCAGCATTAATCATGAATGATTTATGCAATATATATAAATATATATATATATATATATATATATATATATATATATATATACATATTTGATTCTGCTCAATATTGTACATCATACATTTCAGTGAGCATGTCAAGTCATTTGAAGAAGTTTAGCAGAAATAATTACGATTTAGTATTACTGGATTGTAAAGAATAAAACAACAAATGCAATGAGGGTCGAGAAGTACGTAAACAATCATTTATAACTGAGCATGAAATATATATATATATATATATATATATATATATATATATATATATATATATATATATATATATATATATGGGTCTACTTCAAACACCGACACAAAAAACACTGACGAGAACACTGAGACTGGAAGATCGACAACTGAGATGACCGAGTTTTAAAAGCATGAAAATTCACATGCCTGACAAACTACAGTCCCAACAATCAACAAAACAAAATGGATACCTTTTCCGAAAAACACACACACAACACAAGCACAACAAAAAACTTATAAACCTACACTAAACCTTACAATACGCAACTTCCTATGCACTAACCTTAACCCAAACCCTAACCCTAAGGTCCGTCACTATCACACACTCACCTAACCCGCACTCTAACCCTAACCCACTTAACCCGCCCCTATCCCTAAAGTCTGTCACTGTCACACACTTACCTAAACATGTCGGTGTTCTCAGCGTCGTGCTTTTAAACTGTCGGTCATCTCAGTTGCCGATCTTCTGGTCTCTGTGTTCTCATCGTTGGTGTTTTATTTATTTATATATATATATATATATATATATATATATATATATATATATATGTATATATATATATATATATATATATATATATATATATATATATATATATATATATATATATATATATATATACACCACGGTGGTACGACGGTAGCATTGTTACCTCACAGCAAGAGGTTCTCCCGTTCGATATATATACGTATGTATAGTATATGTCTGTGTGTTTGTGCACGTGTGTGCATGCATGTGTGTGTAGTGGAATGGATAAGATAAATTTTAGTGTGTGTGTGTGTGTGTGTGTGTGTGTGTGTGTGTGTGTGTGTGTGTGTATGTGTGTCTCTGCATGAACACACTCTAAGCACTTGTGCTAGCACTACATCCTGGCATCATAGACATTCTTGTGCATGGTAGAGTAGTTAGTTTACCATCATAACCCCCGATCATGAGAATTATCTCTGCCAGAAGTTGCACTGCTAGTTCCATGGCCCTGGATAGTTGGGATGCTACCTGAATGTGAATAAAATCTTTTGGACAATGTCTCATCATAGATACCTCCACAATACTGCCATATGGTCTACCATATCTGGTGTGGACATGACAATCACTGATGGAGCAGTGTAAGTAGTGCCATTATGGGAGTGGGATCTGGCACGGCCATGTCAACTAACACCTGACAATGTGGCTGCTTTATAGCCACAAGGATGCTGACTTTACCCAGAATATGTTGCATTGCAGGCACTGCCCAATCCAGTGTGTCCTCCATCCTGTCCAAGGAGTCACCCACACTGTTCAGGCAGTCCTCCATGTCAGAATGCTCAACATTTCATTCTCGTACTAACTCTTCTGAGGCCTTGGTGGAACATGTTTGTGCCTCCATGATGGTCCTACACATCCATTGTGTAGCAACTATTTACACACTAAAATCAGGAAGAGGGTGGAGGGCAGGCCTCATCTCTCTCTACCAATACCTCTGTGTGGTACTTTACCCTCAAGATGGCTAAAGGGAGACTCAGCCAGCTCTTCAGCTGGAGTAACCATACTTCCCGATCAACATGTGTCACCATCAGCCTTTCCTATCTCTAATGACTATATGTCATGGATATGTGTAGGCATAGTGACTGTGTCCAAAAAATGGGGAGAAGATGTGGGAGCCACAACCTCTGTGTCAGACTGACCCTCTGCATCCCCAGACTGTGCAATTTCATCACCACCATCATCATCAGAGGCTACTGGTACTCTGACATCAGACAGTACCAGTGACAGTGCCAGTGACAGTTTCACCTACGATAACAAGTAATGAACATAACAAAGATTGAAACAGAATAAATAATTATCAAACTTATGTGATGTAAAACTTAAACAATAATGCATGCAACAGAGAGCAAAAAAATTACTTAATATAACTTCTACTATTTACAAGTGGCATTTGAAAATCAGTATCTGATGTACCTAGACAGAAGAATGCAGATGCAAGAGGGATGATGAGCATTAAAATGCAAATGGCATGAACAGCAACAAGTTCACCACACATCTGGATATTAGGAAATATGTTATACAACAATCTGTTCTCCACTTTCATTCTCTTCCCTCCTCTCTCTGATATATGGTTCCCTATCAAAGCATCTATTCTTCATAATATCTAAACTCAAAACATCAAGACCATAACATCTAAACTTCAAAACATCTAAAACTTATAGCATCGAATCTCAAAACGTTGAAAACTACAAACAGCTATAAATAACACTTCACACACTGTTTGCTATGTTTATGCAGGGGGACAAGCCCCCCTGCACCCCCCATGAGGGGAGCTTCTCCCCCCACACCCCCTGTAAATTGAATATACCAACTTCAAGGTCGCACTACATTGGGGGAAACAATTTCCTAACCCTACTGTAGTGCAACCTTGGAGTTGATATATTTAATTTACGAGGGGTGTGGGGGGGGGTGGAGCCCCCCACATGGGGGGTACAGGGGGGCTTGCCCCCTGCATAAACATAGTAAAAACTCTGTGGGATGTTATTTATAGTTGCTTTGTAGTTTTCAATGTTTTGAGATTCGATGTTATGCGTTTTAGATGTTTTGAAGTTTAGATGTTATGGTCTTGATGTTTTAAGTTTAGATGTTATGAAGAGTAGATGTTTTGATAGGTAACATATATATATATATATATATATATATATATATATATATATATATATATATATATATATATATATATATAGATACACACACACACACACATATATACACACACACACACACACACACACACACACACACATATTTTATATATATATATATATTTTTATACACACACACACACACACATACACACATATATATATATATATATATATATATATATATATATATATAGTACTTGCGTATTATCGCAACCAGATTTTCACGACAACAGTGGTTGCTTCCTGATCAGTTAATGTGCTTGAAATGGAAAACGGTGTGTTTTCTTTAACAAAATTGGATGGTTTCTAGACTGCTACAAACACAAAGTACACAACATATTGTTGTTGTTTCTTCGTGCTCTTTAATAGCACCAGCATGTTGCTGCATTGCAAGGCTGCCCACTGAACGTTCTTTGTCAGCCTATGCTGTAAAATAACGGTCATACTACATACATAGGTTCATAGGTTCATACTAGGCTATCTGCCCTAGTGCATTTATAAGCCTAGCCAGAGTATGTTTGGCTTTCGCCACCCATTTTAAATTAATTTTGCTATGCCCTTTTTCGAGGTTAGTATACTGTGCCTCTGTCTAACAGTGACACAGAAGTGATACCCGGGGTAAACCTACGATCTCCCATCCACTCATCAAGATTCCTCTTGAAGAGAGTCAATGAGGGACTCTGCCTAACCTGGACTGGGATTTTATTCCAGAGTGAAGGGAGCCTCTGGGTTATGAATCTGTCCCTCCAGCATGTCCTATTTATTTCAGTGCTGAGGTTCAAGTCTCTCGAGCATTTAGCTCAATGGGATTTGGATTTTTTGAGGTGCAGCATGTCCCTTAATTCCGGGTTGGACATGGCTTTATACGTCAGGCACAGGTCGCCTCTGAGCAGGCGGTATGCCACTGAGCAGAGCTGGAGTTTCTTTAACCAGGCAGCATATGGCATCTGTTTGAGCCCTTTGATCCTCTTGGTGAGGTACTTTTGGGGTCTTTCCTGTTGCTGCAGGTGTTTGGTAAGATACATCCCAAAAGGGGCATTGTACTCGATTATGGGCCTGATGAGGGATGAGTAAAGAGGCACGATGACCTCCCCTAATCTAGATGTGAATCCCTTCATGATTAGGTGGGCTATATAAAATGTTTTTCTAACCACTTTGGCCACGTGGTTGTCAAATGAGAGATTGCTATCAACTTAGGTCCCCAGGTCCCTAATTACTTCTTCTGTACTTAATGGATTACCACCTATGTGGTAATTTGTGGGCACTTTGTTTTTGCCAAAGGGGATGACTATACACTTTTTGGCGTTTAGCTTGAGGCCATGGCTCTGGCACCAGTTGTCTGTTTCTATGAGGCTCTTTTGGAGGATGCTTGTGTCGGCTGGAGACTCTATTATGGCGCCCAGTTTGCAGTCATCTGCGAACTTGGTCAGCCACAGTCCTTCTGTGTTGGCCTGTACCTCCGAGAAATGTATACCGAACAAGAGAGGTCCCAGGACTGAGCCCTGTGGGATGCCACTTGTAACTGGTTTGGAGTCTGACATGGCTCCAGCAATTCTAACCATGTGGGTTCTGTCCTTGAGCCAGTTTGCAACCCATCTAGTGACATAGGGGTTTATATTTAAGCAGGTGAGCTTATCTATAATGCCCGAGTGGGGTATTGTATCGAAGGCTTTTGCGAGGTCCAGGTAGGCTGTGTGGACCACCTTCCCTTTGTCAGTGGCCTTGGTGACTGTTTCAAAGAAGTCGACCAGGTTTAAGAGGCAGTATCTGCCCTTAACAAAGCCAAACTGGGTAGGATCCAGTGTCTGTAGGTCCCCAATATCTTTATTTATGAGGTCCATGATGATCCTTTCCATAGCTTTGCAGACCAGGCTAGTCAGGCTTATGGGGCGATAGTTTCCAGGGTCCGTTGAGGCACCACCTTTGTGGAGAGGGACCACTGTTGCTGTACGCCACTCTTTGGGTACATATCCTGTAGTAAGGCTGAGATTGAACAGTAGTTTTATGTTTGGGTTTAGCTCTTCTTGGAGTTCATGTAGGACGCAGCCCGGGACACCATCTGGTCCCATTGATACTGTGTTTTTTGCTTTGGAGAGGGCGTCTCTTACCTGAGCATCTGAGATGTCAGGGGGGCAGCACTCTGCTGGGATAGATATTTGCCCTTTTGGTGGGGAGAAGTTTGCGCTGAACCTGTCAGCTAGGATGTTGGCAATGTCTGTGGGTTCGGTGTATTTTTTTTCATTTTGGACTAATTCTGAGCATATCTGGGAATTCCCACCCAGGTTCCTAACATAACTAAAGAAAGCCTTGTGATTATCCTTAGTTTCCTGTGCAATTTTTCTCTCGAAGCTGGCCTTAGACAATTTTATGAGTGCCCTTAGTTTTTTGCTAATACTGATCAGAGATGCCTTCCCTTTTTGGGATTTTGCTCTATCATGTAGTAGCTTCCTCCTTCTGTTGTATAGTTTGTTTATGGCTGGGGTCCACCAGACAGGACGTCTGCCTTTGGAGGATTGGGTCTTGTTTTTATTTGGGATTGCATGATCCATGCATTCCTGAAGGTGTTCATAGAATCCATTTATAAAGGATTCTGTGGTCTGGGCCGTATTTTCCACAGGCCCGGGGGCTTTGAAGGATTCCACCTCGGTTTTGAGGAGTGTGAAATTTGCTTTAGAGAAGTTTTTCACTTGTTTTCTGGGCAGGGGGTGGGGTCAGGATGTGAATATCCAGTGAGATCAGTTAATGGTCTGATCTTACCAGTGAGGGATACACTTCTGGTCTGGAGCATAGAGTCCTCATGTTGGTGATGATCAGGTCCAGTATGTTTTCCCCTCTTGTGGGAGTGGTAACAAGTTGTTCCATAGCATTTGAGTTTATGAAGTCTAGGAACCTTTGGGCTAGGGTGTTGGAGCTAGAGTAATGCTCCCAGTCTATGTTTGGGTAGTTGAAGTCACCCAATATAATGGTGTTTGGAGAGACCTTCATATTTTCCAGTGTTCTCAGGAAGGCCGAGTGAGGTTTCTGGGGTGGGAGGGTGGTCTGTAGCAGGCTATAAACTGGAAGGCAGTTTTACCCACTGTTAATTGCACATGGATAGTCTCTGATGCTTTGTGCTTTGCCACTGACCTGGAGGTGTGGGTATCTTTGATGAATATTGATACTCCCCCTCCTTTTGTGGTTCGGTCCAAGTTTTGGGGCCGAAAAGCATGGTATAAGGTATAACCTGATAATGCTGGGGTGCTCTCGGGAGCCCTGAACCAGGTTTCTGTTACTGCACAGATATCGATGTTCTCCATGCTGAAGAGAGTTTCAAGTGCGTGCATCTTGAGGTTTCGACTTCTGTCGTTGAGTAGCATTACTCTTAGTTTCTTATCCCTTGTGATACCTATGGAGGTGGGTTTGTCTTTTGAGCCTTGCCTAAAAAAGACACTATGGGGATAGCAAGAGCCTTTGGCAAAATCCAAAAGCCCAGGGGTGACAGGTGCAAGCTGTCCCTAGCGAAGCATCGTAGCTTGTCGAGCATGTCCTCCCAGGCTGACAGGCATTGGATCCCCTTTGAATGACACCAGTACTTAAGCCGATTGTTGAAATTGATCATCTTGTCTTCATATTGTGGCATCATTCTTGGTGAGGGTAAGATGCTACTCAAGGTCAGGGTCATACCGGCCTGGGCTATATGCTCAGAGAGCTCCTCTATGTCTCTTTTCATGTAGTCCATGGAGGTACGTCTCAGGTCATTCACACCAGCATGGACAATGACTGAGTCATATTTGTACTTGCCTTGGAGTGACCCGAGTGCTTGTGTTATGTGGCGGATCCTAGCGCCCGACAGGCTGCTCACTGTGACCTTCTCCTTGTTCAGCCTGGTGAGCAGGACATCAGTGTGCCTGGCGATAGAGTCACCTATTACATGTGTATCAGGTGTGTTGTTTAGCCTTAAGGGCTGTGACTGTTCGGCACACTGGCTTTGTGAGCTATGTGTTGCACGTGTTTTGTTTTGGAGTAGCGGTTGCTTGGGTGTCTGCTTTGGAGGTCTCTGCTCCTTCCATTCCTTCCAGGTTTGACTTCAATTGTCAGGGCTGCTGTAGCATCCTTTACCACCGTACCTGAATGCAAGAATTGTTTATGGCATTCACTAGCGGCTTGCCCGTAACAGCAGGTATTCAGGCTTCTGAGGATTTACATGTGCATTTTTTAAGTGTAGTGGAAAGTCTGTCGCATCAGAGATATATGCATTTGTTTTTTTAATTTGACACCCTCACTGCAATGTTTTGCCCCCCCCCCCATTTTAACTTATATGACATCACTGACCTGATTCACACAATGTCCCTCAGCATTTGGTTCCCAATCATGACAGATGTTCGTTAATGTTGCCAAAATGTGTAATACAGCGTGTTTTCTTTCAACAGTACACATTATTATTTTCTGGACTATCAGTACAACGTGCAAGACATGCTGTTGTTCTTTCTTAATGGTGTTTACTGGCACCCATGTCGCTTCCTGCAAGTCTGCCTGTTGAACGTTGTGCCAGTAAACACCATTAAGAAAGAACAACAGCATGTCTTGCACATTGTATTGATAGCAGTCCAGAAAATAAGGTGTACTGTTAAAAGAAAACACGCTATATTACATTTTAACAACATTAACGAACATTTGTCATGATCGGGAAGCAAGTGCTATTACCGCAAAAATCTGGTTGCGATAATATGCAAGTACCCAAACACACACACACACACATAGATATATATACATATATATATATATATACATACATATATATATATATATATATATATATACATACACACACACACACACACACACACACACACACACACACACACACACACATATATATATAGATATATATGAATATATATATATATATATATATATATATATATATATATATATATATATACACACACACACACACATATATATATATATATATATATATATATATATATATATATACACACACACACACATACATATATATATATATATATATATATATATATATATATATATATAGATTATATATGAATATATATATATATATATATATATATATATATATATATATATATATATATATGTGTGTGTGTGTGTGTAGATGATTATTGTTAGTGCGGCATACCTAGCAGTTCACCAGTAGACACACTTGGCTCATCCTCCACCTGAGCACTTATGTCAGCTATGACGCTGGAATCCCCTGATGAGCTGTCTGTATCCCTTAGAGTGGTCAGGAACTCTTTTGTTTCAGTTAGTGTGGCTCGGTAGCAGGACCACTACCAGTAGCCCTATCTTCCCATACAATTTCAGCTGCATGGTTTCTAGCTTTGGAAAGGATACTGCTGGTCCAGTATCTGATTTTCAAATATTTACAGCCATGTCCTTTAACCACATTGACATCACTGAGTACATACTCCCAAATATGGTCATGGAAGGACTTGTTACTTCTGTCTGTCTGTCTGAGAGGTCTGAGCTGCATTGATGTAGAGCCTGCATAACCACTTTTTATTCTCTTCACATTTGAATGTTGGTTTACCTGGGGCAGATGTTTTAGGAGCCAAATTCCTGTATGTGATGAAAAATAGGAAACAAAAAAAGGAAATTAAGCACAGTAACTGGTAACAAAAGATAATTTAATGTATGCAGGCATCATGACCAAAAGAAATTAAACATATGGCTATCTAGGGCTAGACACAGCTCAAACACAACTATAAAGATTCTTCCAGCTTTCCCCAAAATATTAATAGTAATGGTAAAGCTGTTTTGTGAGGATGACAAGACATTTGTAATTCTGTAATCGATAGCATCCTTAAGTAAAATAGTTTTACTGAAAATGGAGGCATTAATACATGTTTAATATTTGGGATATCCCATTTGGTTGATGTCATTCTGACCACATGTTTTGGACTTCAGTTGTGACCCTGACACTGCTGATAGTCATAAAATGCTTTTTCTAAGAGCTGTTCAGTTAATGCTTTTTCTAAGAGCTGTTCAGATTTCTCAGAGAAATGTAACTATATTTGCCTTGCAAGGACAATTCAGGGTCTTCAAGATGTGTCTTATACGGACAAACAGAAATCATTGTCACTTTGCTCTCTGTTGTACAGACTGCTCATGGGTGACCTATGCCTTGCATATAGAGCAGTCTCTGACCTAGCTTTAATGGAAATGCTGCACATTCACAAGTAAAATGGCACATGGGTCCCTCGCTCAAGGGACCTTAACCTGGTATATGACATCAACCAACTTACTAGAAAGACAGATTTGTCTCACAGAGGTTGCTCCACCCTTGGAACAAGCTTCCTATTCATGTTGAACAAAGCCCCTAATTGGCCCTATTTAAGCATAATTTGGACAATTGGATGGGTAATCAGAATCCACCCCAGGAATTAAACCTATGTTCCTCTTGGACAGGGGCAATAGGTGCTGATTTTAATTTTTGCTTGAACCAGACAACTTTGGAAACATGGGTTGAATTTGGCTAGGCTTGTAAGAGCCCTGGGGCCGTTAGTCTAGTAACTTCCTATGATAACGCATTACTTGACTTTACTTAAAAGAAACATAATTACTTTATGTGTTATGACAACACCAATGGACAAAATGCACAGTAAACAATTGCTCTTGAAAAATGTGAGCCATCAGTAATGTTAACAAAAAATATTCCCTTGTAAATAAACACTACATACCTTTTCAAAAAGAATAGTCTATATGAAAATGCACAAAAGATTGCAATTCCCGCAGTGAAGCAGCAGTGTCAAAGTCTCTGGAGCAAAACAATCTCCTTTATAATGAGTGTCTTACCAACACAATTTTCTTATATAGTGTAGTTTCAGCCTTGTGTGCACTGTGACTATGCAAATCAGGTTTCAACTAATCTTAAGTGCTGGTCGGGTAAACATGGTGTGAAAACCTATACGATTCCATGCACATATCCAAGCAGCAAAAGAATGAGCATTAAGGAGTCGTGCTTGGTAAGGGCTTGCAAGTGTGAATGGTCAGACTGCATGAATAATTAATGCTTCACAATCCTGCCACCTTGATGTACACTTATTTAGGATGTGTCACGGAGAAGAGCATTACCAAAAAGTCAGAGATTGCACTGACTGACTTAGAATATAAACCTTTATAACAGTTTTATTAATACATGCTTATTGACCACAAAGTGCATCTGTTTAAAAAGTTGTCTGTAACTCTACATGCTTAACTCATTCAAATATACAAACAGATATCAAAATCAATCCAAATGACATTGCATTCATGTTAGAAAACCACAGAAAAGAGAATGATGTTCAAAATACAAAGAGAATAAAAAACTATAGCATTGGCTAACATTGGTTACTATTATGACAGGAAGTATTAGCTGAACTGTTGCAAATGTCCCTTTCATCTACATATCTATTAGCAAATTACAAAGACAATTGTTAGAAAATGCTTATGTTGCACCTTTAATGTCAAGTGATACAATGTCACATCTTGAGTATATGCAGTCTTTCTCTTCTTCATGATATATGTCTGTGGCAAACAATGAAAATAATCTCAACTCTGTCTTGTTAATGTCATGGTTTCAAAATTCAAATCCAGAAACGGTGCTGTTTTTGTGAAAGTAGTGCCATTTAGGGAGCATATGCTTGTGTTATAAGAAAATAAATTAGTGAAAACATCAAAAAGGTACATTTGAAATCCTTGTTTTCAAATTCTTTTTGTATTTCTTCTCTCTTTATCATTTGTGTGTCGCTTGACATTGTGCAGTGTTGAGTATCCGCTTTCACCAGAAGTGAATGGCAGTTCACTTTCTAAGGTCAAAAATCACAAATTTAATTTGGAATGTCATCATCAGTGCAAATGAGACTGGTACCAGTGAACTGCCATCAGCACTCTGGACAATACTTAGTTAAAAAAATGCACCTGTCAGCTACCTGTCTCTATTGCATCAGGTGTAAGTGCACTGAGTTTAAAGAAAAAGGACAGGTAATACAGCATATTCAAAGGTTCATAAGTATATACTAGGCTAACAACCACCAGGGCCTTTATAAGCCTAGCTGTGCAATGAATCTGGTTTACATATATTTTTTTCAGAGGAGGTTCAGAATAAATATTGACACACAGTTTTGTATATGAAATGAACAGGCTAGAGTCTGTGTGATAAATGGTACAAATCTTACCTGTACTCCTTGTGAACTGAAATTGCAAATATGTTGTTGGAAATTCACCTCTTCTCATTATTAATAACGTGCTATGAATGATGTAACATATGATAGCTTATCAAGTGTGATAATGCAAAAGTATTAACATCAGGAATGATGACATATGTCTTATATATGCTGGAGTACTTATCCATATGTCATGAGTAGTAATACTGGCAGTAATAGATTTAGTTTAAAAATATGTCATTATTAATATTATACACTGTGTCAATATTGAGATAATGTAATTTTCTATTGTGTCTCCTTCCTAAAGAATCAGTATTACTTGAATGCATTATGATGTGCAAAAGAAATGCTAGTTGTAATGTGGCAAGCAGATGTTACAAGGATGAATGAATCAGGTTAATGCAGGGATTGCTCTGCTCATGGCTAGATGTACCCTTAAACTGTGCTTTTACTTATAATTTATTTACATATTTGTTATTGTAATTTTTTACTTTTTTCCCTTTTGCATTTATTTGCCACTTGGCACTCTACAAACATGGTTCATGCTGAAGGCAAAAATGAAAAATTTAATATGGCCTACCTACTATAATACAAATGATCTTGGTGCCATTATGTTGCCATCTGCACTTTAGACAGTACTGAGTGAAGAAAATGCACTTGCCAGCTACCTATTTCTGTGGCACAAGGTGTAAGCGCAGTGAGTTTAGCAAAAAGGACAGGTAATGCAGGGTTCAAATCCAGCTTACAGAACAAGTCTAAGACATTAATGTGTGTAATGTCAGTAGTAGCTGTTGTAATATACATTGTCTATATGTGAAAATACCTCCACCTTGAGAAGGCGTAACGAAATTTCATTCAGTGTTGCACAAGTTGTATAATCTCACCAAAAAACAGTAAATACCTTGCCACTTAAGGTTGCTGCTCCTATACAGTATAAAAGAAATTAAATGAACAAAAATGGAGCAAGCAACCAACAGGCCGTAGTATAAAACCTAATAAAGCTTTAATGAAACATAAGCACTTTTGAGACATGCCCTTCTTTAGATGAATACACAAATTTACAACAAATTTCACAACAATATTTATACACAATTAAAATTCAAAGCAACCAATCAGCTTTCAGTATTTAACTCTCTGCTTCTTAAGAGCTGGTTTTAAAGGTATAACACCATTTAAACCTGGTGTCCGATTAGCTCCCAGCTCTATAATCCATCATTGTCACCAAACATATGTTTCAGTAAAACATTTCTGCCAAAAAGCATCAAATCTCGTATCACTTAATTAAAAAACAAATTTTTACTGGGTGCAAAGGATGAACCTTTGTTTAATATGTAAGTTTGTTCAACAGATAGAGGAATACTAGACAAATTATAAATGATACAGTCACCATTTTCAGTCAAGTTGAAGATCAACATCTCTTCACCTCTCTTGGGCGTGAGTGACTTCTCTTTCGATCATTTTTCTTCCTCACTGGCAAAGGTAATGCTGGAAAAAAGGAAGAAACATTCTGGACAGTTTGTCATTGTGTCTTCAGTCTTGCTCCTAACCCTAAAGGATCCAAACTGGCCAATGACCGAGCAATCAAAACTACTTTATACACCCTATAACAAAAAAGGAGATCTGATTTTGAACTATATGCTGACTGTCACATGAGTAATCTTGTCTATTTAGCTCAATGTAAGATCTGCCCTTGTTTCTATATAGGCAAGACTAATTGCAAATTAAAAGATAGAATATTAAAACATCTGTCAGTATTACGGCTGAAGAATATACATAATGCCTTATATCAGCACATTGAGCAATATCCTGATCATATGTTTTTATTTATGGTTGTACAAAAAATTAGCATGAGCATTAGAGGAGGGGATGTAATTAATCAAACTGAGTTTACTGAGATGAGATGGATTATAGAGCTGGGAGCTGATCGGACACCAGGTTTAAATGGTGTTATACCTTTAAAACCAGCTCTTAAGAAGCGGATAGTTAAATACTGAAAGCTGATCGGTTGCTTTAAATTTTAATTGTGTATCAATATTGTTGTGAAATTTGTTGTAAATTTGTGTATTCATCTGAAGAAGGGCTTGTCCTGAAAGTGCTTATGTTTCAATAAAGCTTTATTGGGTATTATACTATGGCGTGTTGGTTGCTTGGTCAATTTTCGTTCATTTAAGTTGTTTAATCTGAATGACAATAAAGTTTACTTTGACTTGGACTAAGTACTGACACACATTTTTATATGAACTGAACAGTCTAAGTCTCTTTGATAAATGCTGACTGTTACCTGCAGTCCTCATGAATTGCTATTACAAATGCTTTAAGAAACTCAGCTATTGTTCTTAATAACATTTGCTATGCATGATGTCAAAAATGGCAGTTTCTAAAGTGTGAGAACAAAAATTTACTAACATGCTGAATGTGGAAATATGTAGAATATATTATAGATTACTTATCAGTATAGCCTAAGTATTATTCATGACAGTAATACATTTCCCCATTCAAAGTATGCCTGTTAATTGAAGTCACAAATAAGATGATGCAATTTTCTGTGTATCCCCTTTGTGAATAATTGGCAATAACTGCGGTGGTGATGCTGTGGTAGCGTTGTCGCCTCACAGTAAGACGTTGTCCTGTTCGATTCTCAGCTAGAACATCTTCTATGTGGAGACATGCGTGAATGGGCGTACCTTCGTTGAAGGCTGTGCGTCAGGTCTGACAACTCGGCACATACCAATCTACTGCCAATCATTAGCGGACCAGAGTTCCGCTGTGGTGTCCCCTAACCGGGAAAAGCCGAAAGACACAACAACAACCTGAAGGCCTGATGATGTGTAACAGCAAGTTCTCATATAGTAAGATGACTGTGTCAGGGTAATGGTGTAAGAGCTCTGTTTATTGTTAGATTGCTGTTTTAGAATTACATTTTTATATATTTTCTTTTTTTTTTCTTTTGCATTTATGCGATTCTTTACAGTGGGCAATTACATTTCACACTGAAAAGTAAAAATGAAAAATTTAATTTGGGCTGCCTTCAGTAGTGCAAATAAGAATGGAGCCACTACACTGCTCTCAGCACTCTGGACAGTATTGAGTGAAGAAAGTGCACTTGTCAGCAACCTGTCTCTATGACACAAGTTGTAATTGCAGCTAACTTGGAAAAAGAGGATAGGGGATGCAGAATTCTAATCCTGTTTACCAATACTATTTCTGATGAGGTCTGAACATTTGTCACAAATGTTGGTTAGGAATGTAACACTAAGTGCAAATGAGCATCTTAGATATGTTTTTGTAACCAATGTATCCTTAATGCTAGCTATATAAGTCCAATATAATGTGTTTAAAGTATGTTAAACATGACAATGATGATAGTTCATTTAAAATGAACTTGCATAGCTATGACGTTCACAATAGTTTTGCCATAATTATTATGACTTGTCACATATTGTAACTGTATCTTTAGGACAGAATGTCTTCTGAAGTATGTATGTAACATACCCCAACATGTATTACTTGGGTCATGCAACTCAATGCATCTGAAATGTATTTACAATCAGAAATTCAGCATTTTTCATAGAAATGTAGTAGCATAACTACTTAGTCACACACATGCAGGCATCTCCTTTGTACATCTCCATTTATTTGTAAAGTACTGTATGTCAAATTAACACCTTACAAAAGGAAGTCCTCTTGTGGCACTGACTGTTAATAAGCAAAGGTTAACATTTTATATATTTTTTTCTCATGGGTATAATAACAAGCAGGTACTACTCAATTTTAGTAGTGTGCAAGTCCCAACACCCCAATATGTCACAATTCATACCATTTTACATCCAGTCAGCAATGGTTATAGAAAACACCTTAAAGCATTTCAGTGTTTAGGATTGGAAAATGTGTAAATGGGATGAGCATCACACATGGCCAAATCCCATGGTCATATTTCACACTTTCATTGTTTTTTGATCTATCATTGCCAATGTGTCTGCCAATCAGTTTTTGTACTTTCAGTTGCACAAATGCAGCTGGCAAGGCTGTGCATCTTTGCACATAGGCTGTTACATGCAATGTCTTAATTGGACACCAATTCAGACGCATTGTTCTTAGCATAGTTCTGTAGACATGACTGACAAACGTGAGGATGGTGCTCCATTTAGAGCACAAAGGTGGTGTGTTAAGAGATTTTTGTGGTACTCCTCACCAAATGCTACAGCCATAGGCTGCTACAGGGGGATTATCAGATGTCAGTACAAGACTGAGGCTTGAAATAGTTTCACCAAGGATGGTTTCCAGTGCTACTAGCATTCCATGCACATGGGAACAATGTTGTCATCATTTCAGTAACATGAAGAGGTGTCAACAGGACCTGCTGAGACAAGGGGAGGATGAACTGAAGACTGCCAACACCCCTCAGTTGTGTAAGTATAGTGGACTATAACTAGTCAATGATACAGTATGGATTAGTCAGCAAATACATTTGTTCATTATGCCTTCATATCTTGTCATTTTTTCTTTCTAGCTGCAGAAGATATAGTTCTGAACCATGAGGTACATCGAGAGTAGGCAGGCTTGCCTCAGAGAGGAATGGGTCAAATGTGCATCAGGTATGAATACAAGCCAGATAATACTTTCAGACCATCAGTTCATATTAACATGCGCAGGCATATCCCATCAGTCCACATCAACATGCGCAGTCATATCCCAACAATCCATATCAACATGCCCAGGCATGTCTAAGTTTTATATAAAGCATACATGCCTGTTCCAATTGCTCTTGGTGATTGCATGCAGCAATAAATACCTCAGCTTAACTGTGCCTGGGTTCAATTTTCAGAAGCAGAAATTAGCTTTTGTTAGCATTGGATAGCATTTCTAAAATCTTTACTGCGATATTAAATGACATTAGAAATTCAGATTTGGTAACTAGAGTTATGAATTTGGAAAGCATATATCCGATATGCCATAGTCAAATAAATATTTCCATTACATATATAGTAGCACTGAGAGTGATTCATTATATGACACATTCACATTGTATCTGGGTATAGCAAAGATGAACATATTTATATGTCATATTTGCTTATATATTGAAATAATAATGTGATATGCCTTTGATCTTATTCTCTCTGTTTTTCTCCCCCAACCTACTCTCTGTCTTTTTTTTGTTATACTACATTTTTTGGCTACATTGCTGCTACAACCCAAATGACCATCAGCACAGGAAGCTTGACCAACCATTAGGGTTCAGACCACCATATCTCCACAGGTGGCTGTGGCAGCACACTACAGGCTGCACTTGTGGGTCACAACCTGTCAGCTTTCCCTGCTCCAGCTGCATGAAGTAGCTCTGTCCTGGCTGCTGGTGCAGTGGTACTCACCAGGGGTAGTGCTAGAGGTAGCAACTTTGTTACTCATCAGGAAATGCCAGAGCTGGAGGAGAACATAATGGAGAGAAAAAAGAGTGCCTGAATTGGAAGAATTAAAAAGGTCCTGTATCAGATTGCAAAACTGATGCCACATCCTTCACTAGCCCAAGAAACTGAAACATGAGGTAGTGATGACAGTTCTGAGGGTGAGGACTAGATTCACACTGGGCCAAGCTGGACACTGATTTACCTCTGATGTCCCCTACCTACCTGTCGCCAACCTTTTCTCATCACCATCCCTGTCTGTATTGTGTGCCCCATATGTCTATGCCTGCTACCTAACCTACCTTGCCTACCCGACACTTCTATTGTTAGGCACCTTCCACAATGGTCCTTTCTCTAAACAAACAAACAAACAGAAAAATACACCTGATACATAGCTCTTCACTTCACCTATGTGTCTTCTTGACACAGTTGATTTGGTCCATTTGGCTATACATTAGTCTGTTGTTGTCACCCATTCCTGGTGTGGTGACTCTCCAAATTCATCAAAGTTTGAGTACAGTTCTACATTTGTGTTGTTAAGATGTGGATAGCTGTGGTGGTGATCCATCCTGCATTCTTCCCCTTGTGTCCTCTCCTCTGCCCCTGCACCCGTTCATCACTGTCCTATCAACCACTTTTTACAATTTTTAATCAGGTCAAAATAATAGAATCACACAAAACACGCATGGCCAGAAATAGCTCCATGCAAAATTCCTTCACTTTCTGTATTCAGTGTTTGTGCACAGCTCACCATCTTGCACAAATTCTGAATGAAGGTGAGAATGGCATTTCATGTCCTATGGCAAAAACTGTTGATTTTTTGCCTTTGCCTGCACTTGTCTAGTTGTTTTCATGCAAATGTGCTTAAACCAACTGTACTATAGGAATACAGAGTAAAGCCACAACTTTAAGAAAGTTATTAAAACACTTATTGGGCTGCTGGATGTCATGGAGTGAGAGCTCCTTTATGGTGCTCTGCAATAATGCTCAAGTATATAGACTACTTTTAGCATAGTGTCAAGGGTTCTAATACAAATGTATGTCAAAGTCTTATTGCCTGATTTTATATGACTATTTTGTGTGGAGCTGTTGGCTACATATTTTGTTAACCCAACATTATCTTCCTTCTGTGTTAATCTGCTTGCTTCCACTTGGAAATACTTTATTGTAGAGAGCATGACAGAATAATGATGATGACGAACCTAAGAGTATAAGAGATGGTTAGAAATGGACCATAAACAAATCTTTTTTGTTGGTCTACCCCTCCCCCCATCTGAACTCCCATTCTGTGTCATCAGTCTGTGTGCTCGACATTTGCATTATGCCTGCACTAAGCAACAATACTAACTGACAGTAAATGACAGCTCACATCTTATGCAATCACTGCTAAGTTTTTTCCTTAGACCGCACTACTACAATTACTTAAACTCAAATATGCTTAAGTCCACTGCGCTATAACAAAACAAAGTAGTAATGTGTGGTATTGTTACTCTTGCATATCTATTACACTGTTGGAAATCACATACACCCTAAGGTTTGTTGCAATTGATATAACTGTGATGAAAGCTGAAGCCTACATTCTCCCTTTCATTAGACTGTTCTTAGTGTCCCTTAAAATATCTGATTTTAAAATAATATAGTATGAGTTCCTATGTGGTGAGCTGAGATAATCCTCTGGTCTGTACACTATTATTTTATATTGTCAATGATTTGAATCCATAACTATGCTGTTGAATCATATAATGTTTTCAGCATTAATTGTATGTGCATAACTCTGTGTTGCATAGGTTATTAACCTACTAATATCCTCCTTGTCTCCTCATTATGTTTCCACTGTCCTACCCCTTCCTCATCCATATTTGAAACACTTTGTTGCACAGAGCAATACATCTAAAGAGCACAGATTTTCATAGAATGCCCACATTTCTACATCTTACTTTTTGTTGTGTTCATCACAAAATGTGTGACTTTCTGACAAATCACTGAGAACTGAAGTCTATAATCCCATACTTTTGATTTTCGGACATTATATGGGTCAGACAAAATCATTATCTTAGCACAACTGTAATTTAATAAGGACAGTAATTAAAAATTTTCCCTACACTTTTTAGATTTCTGTCACCCATTTATCCTTTGCCTTTGTATTTGCAGAGCCTTCCAAAATAATAACAACCCTAAGAATAGCATACCACAAAGATGTGCATAAATGTCCCATAACCAGATCTCAAAGTATGCCTCTATACCCATCTCCAAATGTTTCTCTCTTCACCCCCTTCTGTCTCATCAGTCTTTCTCCTAAAAATTTATGCTATACATGGCACAAACATATAACATGTCAGAAACATATAGGCTGGACAAGGAGAAGGTTACTGTTAGCTGCCTGTCGGGAGCCAGAATCCGCCACATAACACAAGCACTCAGGTCACTCCAGAACAAGTACAAATATGACTCTGTCATTGTTCATGTTGGTGTGAATGACCTGAGACGTACCTCCCTGGACTACATGAAAAGAGACACGGAAGAGCTCTCTGATCATGTAGCCCAGGCGGGTATGACCCTGACCCTGAGTAGCATCCTGCCCTCGCCAAGAATGATAGCAAAGTATAAAGAAAAAAATGATCAATTTCAACAATTGGCTAAGCTTCTGGTGTCATTCAAAGGGGATCCAGTGTCTGTCAGCCTGGGATGAAATGCTTGACAGGCCTCGTTCGTTCACAAGAGACGGCTTGCACCTGTCACCCATAGGATTTTGGATACTGGCTAAGGGTCTTGCTGCCCCCATAGTGTCTTTTGTTAGGCAAGGCTCAAACCCACCTCCATAAACAGCACAAATAAAAAAATGAGGGTTATGCTACTCAACACCAGGAGTTTAAATCTCAAAATGCACGCGCCTGAAGCACTCCTCAGTATGAAGAACGTTGACATCTGTGCAGTAACTGAAACCTGGTTCAAGGCTCCACAGAGCACCCCAGCACTACGAGGCTACAACTCATACCACAATTTCAGCCACAGAACATGGACCGAAACACAAAAGGAGGGGGTGTATCCATATTCATCAGAGATACCTACACCTCCAGGTTAGTGGCGCAGCATGATACCTCTGAGATCATCCATGTGCAACTAACATCAGGCAAATCTGCAATGCAAATTGTGGCCTGCTACAGATCACCCTCCATGACCCAGGACCACCACTCTGCCTTTCTGGATACACTGGAAAACATGAAGGCCCTACCAAACACCCTGATATTGGGCGATTTCAATTACCCTACCATTAGCTGGGAAAACTACTCAAGTACAAACTCCCAGGTCCAGTGCTTCCTGGAATTTATCAACTGAAATGCCCTGGATCAGCTGGTAAACTCCCCTAACAGAGGTGAAAACATATTGGACCTGGTCATCACCAACATGGGAGACAGGTGTTCCACACCAGAGGTCAACCCGTCACTGGTTAGATCAGACCATAAACTAATCAGTCTGGATGTCCACACCACACCACCACCTTCAACCAAGGAAACCACAGTGAAAAACTTTTCTATAGAAAACTTCACTTTACTTAAGACAGAGATGGTAAGTTTCACAGCCCCCACCTAAAGGATAACAGTGTCCAAGATGCAGGAACCTTTACAAATGCACTCTATGAGCACCTACAAGGATGCATGGATCGTGCCATCCCTAGCAAAACCAAGACTCACTCCCCTAAGAGAAGGAAACCAGTCTGGTGAACTCCTGCCATAAAACAGGCTATACAATAGAAGGAGGAAACTAGTTCAGAAAAAAAGCAAATCCCAAGAAGGAAAGACATCCCTGATCAGTTTCAGTAAGAAACTTAGGTCCCTCATAAAATCTTCCAAGGCTAACTTCGAAAGAAAAATAGCCAAGGATTCGAAAAATAACTACAAAGCCTTCTTTAGCTATGTTAAGAATCTAAGTGGTAACTCACAGATATGCTCTGAGCTAGTGCAAAATAGCACAAAATATACTGAACCCACTGATATTGTCAACATCCTGGCAGATAGATTCAGTGCAAACTTCATCCCCCTCTCACCCCCAAAAGGGCCCACAATAATACCAGAATAGTGTAGTGTCCTGGAAATCACAGATGCACAGGTGAAAACAGCCCTTTCAAAAGCCAACAGCACAGCATCAATGAGGTGGCAGCCCCCTTAATGCAAAAGAGGTAATAAGAGATCTGGGTACCCAGGTAGATAGTAATCTCTCCTTTGACAATCATATTGCCAAAGTAGTTAGGAAATCCTTCTATGTAGCCCATTTAATTACTAAAGGGTTCACATCTAGAAATAAAGAGGTTATAGTGCCCCTCTACTCATCACTCATCAGACCCATCATAGAGTACAATGCCCCGTTTTGGATGTACCTCACAAGACACTTCCAACAGCTGGAAAGACCACAAAAGTACCTCACCAAGAGGATTACTGGTCTCAAACATATGTCCTATGCAGCCTGTCTGGAAAAACACCAGCAATACTCAGTGGCATATCAATTACTCAGAGGTGATCTCTGCCTGACTTACAAAGCCATGTCCAACTCAGAATTGATGGACATGCTCCACCTAAAGAAATCCAAGTCACTACGAGCCACTCGCTCTAGTGAGCTAAACCTCGCCACAACAATAAATAGAACATGCTGGAGGGATTGATTCCTGTCACAGAGACTCCCTATGCTTTGGAACAAAATTCCGAACTACATTAGGCAGAGCCCCCCACTAACACTCTTCAAGAGAAACCTTGATGAGTGGATGGATATCAGAAAATGCACCCCTGGGATCACTTCATTGGCTCTTCTTGACAGAGGCTCAGTTAATTAATCAATGGGATGGCGAAAGCTGACACACTCTGGCTAGGCTTATAAATGCTCTCGAGCAGATAGCCTAGTACCTACCTATGAACCTATTTGTAACTTATGTGAAATGGCAGTACACATGTTATTAAAAACTCTTGTGAGCTTTTGCCTTCAGTTACATTAGTCTGATGCCCTTTATACTACTTTACTTAGCCTCACTGTGCTATGTAAAGGCAGGCTGATAGAACTATGAGGAGACAGGTTTTATCATTATTTGAACAGGCTGCAAAGTTGACTGGACATCATGTGTGATGTTCCAGTTGTAAACAGTGCTATGAATCATGGTGCCCACAACCATCCTTGCTTCATAGTGTTTTCATTGTCCAGTTTTCCACCAGCATTCACATGCTTGATCCCTCATGTGTTTTATAATCATTCACAAAATGCTTATATATGCCAAGAAATTACTGCAGGACATTAGGTATAATCAAGCCTTTATGTGTTAACAACCATAGGACAAATATGCACATTTGCACAGTATTGCTGCTATACACACATACAGAGATAGGACTGATGTTACTTCATTTCTATCCATGATCTGGAGTTTATTAATTATGACCCATACATGTCTATTATAAAATGTATTGACATTGTTACTCAATCATGTCATGAAAACATGTACAATTGCATAACAATTGCAGCATGTCTCAAATATATGGACAATCACTAGATATGAGGTCTGTGTAGCTATACACCTGCATCATTAGCATAATGATTACTGTAATGCAAGAGTCATGAGGAATGTGTAAATAATGACACATAAAACCTTAAGATACCACATCTCTGTTCTGCATTTCATCAGAATTAGATATATATGTATGCCTATACTCATTTGCAAGAAGCTCAACATGGAGTGCCATAGACTACTGGTAATTCCTGTTCTATAAGTTCAACAACTTGAGATATAATTTCACATGTGCTAATACTTTGTCATCAGTTGTGTAAATCAGCTTGTCACTGGTGCACTTCAGGGATATGATTTTTTTTAAATGTAAGCAGATTGTACAACTTGTGTAGGTGTTAATGGACTGTTGTACCATAGCTTTCAACCTCGTAGGACAAAAAATATAGACAAAGCCAAAAATAATTGGGGGACAAAGCCCCAAATATAGGGACACATTTTAAATATTGCTCTTATAAACTTAAAAAGTTGCTAGAATAAAAGGTCTTGTGAACCATGCATTTGAAGTCTGAAACTCAAATGCCTGTCATTATTTACTGAATTTAGTCCTCACTGATTTGCTGCAAAAATCCAGAAGATCACAACTTTTATGAGGAACAAACTGAAAATATGAGGAAAAAAATCTGGACATTTTGTGAAAACTGGACAGTTGAGAGGTATGTGTTGTACTGAAGATATGTGGATTTCAGTCTGATGTTGACTAAACGCATCATTCTGTAAAGTTACATTTCACGCCAACATTTACACTTGTAAATGATGTGCAATGGTGTGTAACATTTTCACATATACTGTGTCATATTTTTGACATGTCTGTTTCTATTTAGACTGCACAGTGTCCAAGCATGAGCACATACAGCTGAAACTTGACACCACAAATGACTGTTTGCATAAAATTATCACGAGCTGAACACTCAAATGCTTGGTTGTCAATCTGCTGATTCACAACTGTGCTTGTCATTAATATACAATACTGCGACATAGCTAAATATGACTCACAGTAACATGATGTGTATGAATGACAGGAGAGATAACTTATCTGAGCAGTGTGTAATTACTTGTAAACGGTACATTGCTGTTACTTCGACCTGTCAAGGCATATGCCTTTTTAACCAGATCTGATACGCAATACCTTCTTTGCAACACATTGATGTGGTAATCATTACAAATGCCCATTTTCTCAAATTTAAATTCAGACTTCTCCTGTTGCTGTTGTGGTTAAGCCTGCGTTCTCTAGATTATGTGAATGGACCTGTAGATGTTCAGCTACAACAATGACTGAGTTTCATGGCTTTTTGTGTGCATCTGTACTGCTAGTTAGGATGGCATTGACCAACCCTTCTGATGTATACACTTCCACTCACTAGAAACATTTAAACTGGGAGTGGGCTACCACATTATTTTATCCCACTTTTAACACAAAGATCTCCTTTTTAACACACTGATGAGGTCATCCTTTCAAAAGTGCACTCTCTCTCTCTCTCTCTCTCTCTCCCACTGCAGAAATCAGACTTCTCCTGTGGCATGTGCCATTAGTACCACAATTTCTAGATTGTGTAACTAGATAGGTTGGTGGTTTAAATCCAGTAATGCTAAACTTGCATGTATGTATGTATGTGACTTCATCAATAGATCTGCTGTGTCCACTTCCACTCTGGAGACGCTTTTAAACTGACAGAGGACTCCCCTATCACTTTTAATGCAAACCTCCTGTGTGACACACTGATAAGGTTATCCTCACTATAGAATTCAGACTTCTCCTGTAGTGCAAGACACTGATACTGTGCTCTTCAGATTGCATAACTAATTAGGTTGGTGGTTCAAATTCAACAATGCTGAACTGTATGTGTGTGTATTGCTCCAGTGTCAGGTACATATGGTTTCAACAACAGATGTGCTATGTCCACTTCCACTCAGGAGAAACATTTAAACTGGAAGAGGACTACCAAATCACTCTATCCCACTTTTAATACAAATATCTCCTGTGCAGCATACTGATGAGGTCAACCTTTCAAAGGTGCACCTTCTCGCTATATAATTTATATTTCTGCAGTGATGCATGCCATTGAAATTGTACTCTCTAGACACTGTAACTAGATAGGTATATATGTTGGTACATGGTTTGACTCCTGCATTCGTTAAATTGTTTGACTGTGTGTATATGTCTGTATTGTCATGTACAATTGGCTTTATCAAAACACCTTTTATGGTCACTTCCACTTAGAAGACATATTTACGTTGGCAAAGGGCTTCCCAATCAATTTCTGGCATCCCTTTTCAAAACACAGTTTTGGCAACACAGTGATAAGATGATACTTTCAATTTTTTTCTATCTTACCATTGTCATACAACTTCTTTTGTGGCACTGGCTATTGATATGTGTTACCTAAACTACATAACTAGATAGGTAGGTGGTTTGAATCCAGCAATGAATAACTACTGTGAGTGTGTGTTTCTGTCTCACGATCTGTAGAAGGAGCTTCAGGTAGATATGAGATGAATAGCTGTACAGTGTTTTTGACTCTTACACCACTTTGTTTCCCTTTTAGCAGATAATATAACTCTGTACCATCCATTCACATGCACACTATCACAGTTATAAAGCACCATCTGGTGTGGCACTTGCAATTTATGGAATGTTCTCTAGCTTGTGACCTTAGTTATATAGGTAGTTCATTTCCAGGCATTACTGTTTAGACTCATTTGTGACAGTATGAGTGTTGTAACAAAGTCTGATGTATGCAAGTATATCTGGCCATGTATATTTGGGGAATCCTCTTACAATACCTCCTATCCATTACTCACAGACTAATACTTTGTTTAACAGCGAATATACAATTCGTCAAAATTTGTTTTTTCTAATACCAGTAGTACACCTTCTCCTGTGGCATGAGAAAATGAGACCATGTTCTGTAGCTTTTTGCCTTAGTATGTCATGAGTTAGAATCCGAGATTATCTACACATTGTACATGATCATGATTCAACCATCACAGCGATGACTGCATTATGCAACACATATGTTTGGATATACCTAGCATCATGCAATATTTTGTAACAATGAGACAGATTGCACCACTCTTTTCACAAAATTACAGTCACACCTATACCTTGCAGCAGTAAGATGATGTAATGCCGTCAAATAGAAATATCTCAGTTGTCATCCTGTGGTGTGTTCAATCTACACAATATCATGTAAGTTCTGTGGCCACATATGTAGGTGTTCAAAACCCACAGTGAGTGACTGTAATTGTTGTATTACATTATACTGCTATACATGAATGACATCCACCACAGCTGTAATGTGTACAATTACACATCCATTGATTTTACCTCAAATAACTTGTTTGCAAAAGAATGATGTGATGCAACAACTTCACATATGTGGTGTCTCACAGTTGTGGTTAGACTTACACTAAGAGGCATGTGATTCATACACCTTTCATTAGGCTATGGACTTACATAGACAGCAGTTTAATTAAAGTAAAGGACAATATTATGTGAATGTAATTGTCATAGAAACACCCCTACATCAAATTACTTCTGTCCATTTTTATGTTGGACAAATAACTTTCAACACATTTGAGGATTTTGTCAGTAAAACAGGTGTTCTGGTATTCTTATGGTGTGAATGCTCCTGTGGCACATGCAGTTAGTATTGACTTGTATAGCATATTTACACAAATGGACTACTGTATTTTGAATCAGGGACTTTGTGTTTATAAGACAATGGGGATGGAATAGAGCTGACTGACCAAGCAATATTGATATTGGACTGTTTACAGTAGTGTCAGCATTAACACAGATCTCTCATTTGCAACTTACTGACAAATTATTCTTGAACAAAATAACATCAAATGCCCTTTCGCACTGAACACCTTAATATTTATTTGTCACAAGTTACATTGCTATCTTATGTGGCAGATGTATTTAATACACAGCTCTTTAGTGTGTTTAGTATGATTGTCAGAGACTTGAAACTGGTCACATCTGTCTGTTTGACAACTATGTCAGACAGGAGTGGCTTAGACAAAGAAAGTACTTATGGCACAGTAAGAAGGCCACATTTTTAAAGTTTCATGTTCCTGTTTATAGGGTCCATATCCATTGCAAGAGGACACTGATGTGATCCCTTCAAATGTACTATTCCTCACACAACTAATATTCTTATTTCTGTGGAGTCAGTGGTTAATGCACATCTTTCTGAGATCTGCCCTGTCATGTGTTTGAGGCTGACAAGATGCAGATGCTGAGTAAGTCAGTGATTGCTCACAGGCATTACTTATTTTCCAAATACTAATGTTCTGCATTGCATGTTTTCATACAAACAGTTACATATGACTGCAATTCTTTTGTTCACACTCTAAGTCTTCATAAGTCATGATGACTACATTTTTTAATGCATGGCATTCTGTAAAATCATTAGAATGTGTGACTGGTCCTGTGTAATATGTGTTTCTTGTATGCTTATGTTATTTAGTTGACATTATGGTAGTCGTGTTGTAATTCCTTGTTAGTATGCCCAATATAATGATGTAGTAGATGCACACTGTTTAGCAAAGAGACCTTTAAAGAATGAATGCCATGACATATCTGTTGCCATTTGTTGCATTTTGTTAACAATTAGTTGGATTAGCTGTTCTGTCATGTAGACTTTGTCAATATCTGCAAAATGACCTATGTGCAGAAGATAACAACATATGTTACAGATCAGTGTGCATTTGGTATATGTACAATGTAAATCTACCAGAGAGGTCATGTTACTGAATGTCATAGCATTCTTAATATTGTTGTTAACAAGGCTCACTTCAGGGTTATATATAAATCACAATATACTACATTCATATATGTACTTTAATACCCTTTTCAAGTCAGCATGCATGGTGTGGCACTTACACCAGAAAGGGCACATATCATATCCTAGCTTACAGTAACTGAAATGCAACATAGTAGGAAATAATTGTAGCCTAACACATTTGCTACATTTGCCCATTAGCTGGGGTATTAACAGCATACTGCAGGCATAGACTTTTATTTTGCCCATGTCTTGTGTGGACTACCTGTACATTTGTAATATACAGAGATGTACATCCCAAGCATATTAATATACATCACGACATTAAAAAATTCGGGGATGGACTATACTTGACTTGTAACTTGATTTATATACATTTTCACATACACCATGTTAACTCATTTAGCATGTATGTATCTTGCATCTGCTATAGTTAGACAAATAGTAATATGTATATCAGATCATTATTCTGTTTATATCCTGTCAATGATGCATCTGTGTTGTGTCATGCCACTATGCATTTTGCTACATGCATACACAAGCATGCATGAACTCTCACTAAGTTTCTACCATTCAGAACCCAAATGATGCAGTGCTAGAAATGCCGACACCAGAAATTAGGTGAATGTACTTTATTAAAATAAGATAAATAACATAAATAAATAAAGAAGGCAACACACACAATTCCATCTTTTGCTCTTTCATTTCCCATGGGAGATTTAATCACAAATGGTGCATTCTTTAAACTCACTTCCTTATCTCTCTTGAACTAGGCATGCAAAAATATTTAAAGAGAAAGTGCAGTTCCTAAACATTTATATTAAAATATTGATATACCACCTCCTAAACTTGTAAATAAAGTGTATAAAAGCAATGTAAAACACACCGCCTTCTAAAAAAACTCCTCTGTCTTAGATAACTATACAATTATAAAAAAATATAAAAACGTAAATATTAATGTAATGTTATTACCACTTAAATATATCAAACATTCCTGTCATTATAAAGTCACACCACCATTGTTAAAAATACTTGTCAAAATCTCCATTTAAAAAGCTACCTATTAGTGTCTCAATTCATCATTTGGCTGCTAGAAGTCTCAAAACTGGCTGCAAAGAGGCAGTGTCATTTAACCTTGGAACTCTCTCGGCATTTAATCTAAACTGCCATAGCAGCTATTTGCACTCAATTAGTTGTTCCCATTCTCCTCCTCTGGGGCTTTTTTCGTCAATATTTATAATACCAAATGTGATTTATTTTAATTAGTACAATGCTCAGGATGCTTAACCAAGGAAATATTAAAGCATTTCTTCTTATTATCAGAATTATATTCATAAATCCTTTTTCTTAGTGGCCTCTTAGTCTTTCTCAGATAAAACCCATCACATCCAGAACACCTTGCTAAATAAACAATCGCAGATGAGTCACAATTTGCATACTTAACAATTACTTTCCAGCCCAACCTATTCCACAAAATAGCATATCTGTCCTGAGTAATAAAAGGACATTATTTACGTAAGACACATTTACTAGTCCCTTCTTTCTCTTCATTATTTTTATTATGTTCATTACCTTCTAGTGAATGTTTAAAAATTCCCCAAGGTCTTATTTATGAATAGTGGCTCACTATCAATAACTCCTACCAGGTCAGTATTTCCTTCAAGAAATGTAATGTTCCCATTTATAACATTTTTATATCCTTTGACATTTCATTGTATGTCACCGCACAAACTATATCTTAACCCTTATCTCCTGTATTGTCATTTAGTAAACTGTCTTTCCTTTTCCCCAGTAATGGGGAAAACCTATTTTCCCTCTCATTCATAACTGCTCTCATAATCTCCATTATCATTTTGTCAGGATGCCCTCATTTCCTAAATATACACCTTAATTTTCCATTTCAACTTCTAAGTCCTATAAACTAGAAGTCTTTCTAGCCACTTTTATATGATGTCCCTTGA
This sequence comes from Protopterus annectens, assembly GCF_019279795.1. Taxonomy (NCBI): domain Eukaryota; kingdom Metazoa; phylum Chordata; order Ceratodontiformes; family Protopteridae; genus Protopterus; species Protopterus annectens. The sequence goes on along the minus strand of NC_056725.1, from coordinate 1,322,619,989 downwards.
TTAAATTATGCTTGAGTGAAAAGGATGTAAACTGTTAATATATAAACAAGAGTTGCTAAATGTTGGCTTTCCATATATCCTAGTTTATAAATCTAACATCAATATGTCCTACCTGGACAAGCAAATAATTATGGAAATCCCTATTATAATTAAATGTAAATTAAAAAAAAAAAATGATTCATGTAAAAAAGTCATAAATTGTATACATTTCTCATCAGATCCTACCCATAAAATAAATAGTTCATCTAAAAATCTAAAGTAAATCTTCATGTATCTAAAAAAATTCTGAGGGGACTATTTTACTTTTTTCTAAGGCCAAAAGCACAATATTAACATAAATGGGTGCACATGCTACACCCATTGCCACTCCCTTGATTTGTTGAACCCCCCCCATCAAAAAATATATACTTATTATCTAATACAATTTTGACAAAGTCCAAAAACAGCCTAATGCTTTCATCATTTAAAAATGTGCATGCTATCAGTGTGCCTAAAAAGAAACCAAACCAAATCAAACCAACCCTTCCTCATTTAGAAATGAGTTAAAAAGAGCAACTTTATCCACGGTTATATAAATACCAAAGGGCTGTGTCTTGGACCACCTGCAGCAACAATAGGGAGGCCTAGTGATATTTTTATGTACCTTGGGAATCCTGAATATAACGGGAGTAATAGGCTTATATAGCACCAAAAACCAATGTAACACAATAGAAATCTTTTTATCTAACAATAATTCATCCAATAAAGGTCAGTCCCTGTATATGCCACATTGACTTAGTTTCTTGAAACTGGATAATAAAAATCACAATTATGTGAAATATCTGTCATACTAGTGACATAATCAATATTGTCACAAATCATTACACCCCCGCCTTTATTGGGTTTCTTCAATCAGCATGTGCACCCATTTTTGCTAATATTGTACTTTTGTGTCTTTGCATTCAGTTTTGAGACTTTGAGTGGCCAAATTATGAATTAAAGCACTAACAGGTACTTTTTAAATGAAGATTTCGAAAAGTATTTTTAATAATGATGACAGGAATTTTTGATATGTTTATAGTTTTTCATAGTTTTATAGTTGTTTAAGATATATGAGTTTTTAGAAGGTGATGATGTATTTTATATTGTTTTTATACACTTTATTTACAAGTTTAGGAGGCGGTGCTGCGGTAGCGTTGTCGCCTCACAGTATGACGTTGTCCTGTTCGATTCTCAGCTAAAGCGTCTTCTATGTGGAGATGTGCGTGAATGGGCGTACCTTCGTTGAAGGTTGTGCGTCAGAGCTGGCAACTCGGTATGTAAAAATCTACTGCCGATCATTAGTGGACCGGAGTTCCGCTGTGGCGACCCCTAACCAGGAAAAGCCGAAAGATACAACAACATTTACAAGTTTAGGAGGCGGTATATCAGTATTTTAATATAAATTGTTAGGAACTGCACTGTCTCTTTAAACATTTTATGCTTAGTTTAAGAGAGTATATAAGGAAGTGAGGTTAAAGACTGCCACATCTCTGATGAAGTCTCCCGTTAAGAGATGAAAGTGCTAAAAACGGAACTCTATGTTGTCTTATTTACTTATTACTTTATTTATCTTATTTTAGTAAAGTAAATTGGGCGGCCACGGTGGTGCAGCGGTTAGCATTTCCACCTCACAGCAAGAGGTTCTCTGGTTCAATCCTCAGCCGGGGTGCCTTCTGTGCAGAGTCTGCATATTCTCCCTGTGGTCGCGTGGGTTTCCTCCAGGTCCTCCGGTTTCCTCCCACATCCCAAAAGACATGCTGTAGATGGATTGGACACACTAAACTGGCCCTAGGCATGTGTGTGTGTGTGTGTGTGTGTGTGTGTGTGTGTGTGTGTGTGTGTGTGTGTGTGTGTGAGGTTGAGTGCTGGGCTGGCAACTTGACACCGTAAAACTCCACTACCAGTCATGAGTGGACAGATGATCCACTGTGGTGACCCCTAACTGGGAAAAGCCGAAAGGAGAAGAAGATTTTAGTAAAGTACATTCACCTAATTTCTGGTATCAGCATTTCTAGCAATATGGATTCTGAGTCAGGTAAGCAGTGCATGCCATGTTTGCTTAAGGCTATAAATTTCTAACATTCATAGCATTCATGTCACTTAAAAAATGTTTATTTTCATTACCTGGTACAATATTGGAATGATTGCACAGGTGTACTTGATTCTTCTCAATAATTGCACATTGTCACAGGTGTGTACATTGCCATAACCACTGTCAGTATTGTTTCCTATATACGCATAAGGCCATACCAGCTTTACAATTCTTTAACCTGTATGTTCTAACAGCTGTTATATAGATGTAATTTATTACCAGTAATCTCTCCCACATGATACATTCCAGTGGCAGAGTATTTCAATACACCTGCCACACACGTGTAGCTAGAAATTCTCAATATAGTCATGCGAGTAACACAAATATTACTGATTTTGCTCTATAGCATGTATAGTGGCAACTGGGAAGTTAGGTATTTTGAGAGTAATTATGTTAATGTTTATCATTTGAATTAACATACAACACATGCTTGGCTAATAGATATTTAAATGTACAATTACCTTTCTATAGTTACAAGTGCCAACAGACAGCAAACAAATGTCCCTTTCTGAAGTGCATGAGACAAAAGCTGCAGGGTCCATTTAATTGTGGTTATATCTGATGAAATGGAGAATACAGCAAACCATTAATTACAGCAAATAACTTTCTGTATACACATCTGATAAGTAACAACTGTAGGGGGTCTATATTATATACTCGAAGGTGCAGAATGTCGACAACCTTTTCATTGACACATATGTGTTGAATGTCCACTTCAGTGAATGGCCACAACCTCAATTTCTTTCCACGTGAAAGAAATCGGTTGGCCGTTGTTTTAAATTTGCCCTTTTCTCCACTGTAGTGCGATCTCGGAATTAGTATATTTAGTTGGGGGGTGTGGGGGGCACAGCCCCCCACATTGGGGGGGGTGAAGCCCCCCACTTCATAGGGTTTGTTATATTGTGTCGTGCATAGTAGGCCTACTGATTTTCTTTCCCTTAGAAAGAAATTGATGATGTGGTCGTTCGCTGAAGTGGACATTTGACACATATATGTCGATGAAAAGTTTGCCAACATTCTGTACCTTAGAGTGTATAATGTAGACCCTAACTGTTGTATATGCAAATATGTATCTACTATCTTTAATAACTGTTCTCTCAAATCAGAATTTTGCAAACATTTATCACATTTGCTTGCCTTTTTTACCCTGAAGATCTGTGCCTCTCTCTCACATCCTTTAACAGCATTTCCATTTTTATCTATGAACAAGGGTCAGTGCAGTGAACATGATTACTTTATTACATCAATATGAATAATTATTTGTACCAAAAGCTCTTTGTGCAATAATCACATTTATTACATGACTATAGCTTCCCTGTCTAGCTTCTCCTGCTTCTTGATTGTGCACTAATCCCTATATCTTAGTACAGTTTCCCTGTTAACTTCACCTTGTTCTTGTTTGTATACTATTCCATGTGTCAAAGTACATTTTCTCCATTTGGCTTCAACTAGTTGTTTCATTAAAGTTGCCCTTGCCTTGTATTATGCTGTCTGCAGCACCTTTTGTTTATATTGTGTGCTCCAGCCTCTGTGCACCTCTTCGTAATTACTAACACTTATGCTGGCAGTAAATGGGTGGCGCAGTGGTGCACTGGCTAACGTTGTCACCTCACAGCAAGAGGTTCTCTGGTTCTTTCTGTTTGGAGTCTGCATGTCATCCCCGCATTCTCTTGGGTTTCGTCTGAGTACTCCAGTTTCCTCCCACATTCCAAAAGCATGGAGCGTTTCTCCCCAAGCCTCCACTGAAAATAGGCTCTGTCCTGCTTGGACTTTCCCAGTCAACAAATGTTAAATAAAATAAAAAATAAATGGGTGCTGCTGAACATGTAAGCTTGCTTATCAGACTCCATATTCAATGAGCAACACATACTAACATGCACAAATTATGTAGGCTTAATGGGAAATATACATGATTGTTAATGAACTCCTGGAGTAGTGCAGTCTATGGTTCACATAGTTCTTCTGAAGATAGAGGAGAAATATGTTTAAGGTTTCTTTTCCTTCTACTTATACCCTATTGTGACATCTATGCTCTCTAATGCCCTATATAAACCGTTCCCTGCCCTCCTTTCATCTTATGTTTGGATTCCAATGGAAGACAAATACTAAAAATGTTTGCCAACTAATTAAGAAAGCTGAGTATATTTATTTATATGGAAGGCAGGGCAGAAAACATAATAATTTTGAGGTTTAACAAGTTATTGATTTAAACCATCGAATGAGAAGAACTTGCACTGGCAATAATTTATTTAGATGTTTGTATATAGTCAATAAGCTGAAAGGTACAGTAATTAAAATAATTGTTTAGAAGACCGGCATATTCATTTTTGATTATATATCTCTTATAATGCCATCTAAGCTTTGCATTTACTGAACATAGTCTCTGTTTAGCTCTGTTACCACTTCATGCTTTCAGTCTTGTTCTATTAGCCTTTTTATGCTAAACTGCAGGTACCTTTTCTTTATATACTAACTGCTATAGATACATTGCAAATTTTCTAAATTGTACTGCACTTTGTTATTTTACATTGTATTACTACAGTGGAAAAATCTCAACTCACTTGTATAATTTGTGAGCTTGCAAAGCATTCTGGCATCATTTACATTTGGCTGATTTAAATGTACTGACCTGCCTTTAACATTTACTAGCACCATTAAATTGCAAATACTTTACAATTAATTGCTTGTATCTGAAAATGTTGTGACTTCATTATTTAACTTTTTGGCATTTCAGAAATGTTTGTAGTTTGACTGACGTGTTGTGAGATGCCTTTCTCGTTCAGCTGTTCTGTTCCTGTTTTCATATATATTTTATGCCTCTGTCTTTGTTATTCTCATTGTTTATAAGTTGCCTCAGTGACTCAGACATGAGGCAGCTGTCAGAATAGTCTGCTGTATGAGAAAATCTGATTTTGAAGGTTTATATATTTATTCTGTTTTGTCCTTGTTTTTTCTGGTGTTTTACTGCAATGCTATTTTATTTAAAGATTTGTGTTTAGGTTTAAAAGCACTGGGTTAGAGCTGACTGTAATCCTTATTCTTCCCCTTGTAGGAAGATGTTAATTAGTCATGAATGATATAAGTAGATGAAAGTTGGTATTTATGTTTAACATAAGCAGGAAAAGCAGTTCAACCCCGGGATTCAGTAAGCCCTACACAGTTATTTTTTTCCATGTGCATATCATAGAACAATGTCCACGCAGGCATGAACATTTTGTGATTCAGTTAACTCCGTGTAGTGGAGCAGAATCATATTCAAGCAAACGCATACTGCTAGAGTCTGTGTAGATTCTGAGGCATGCCAATCACCCTTGCAAAGCAGTCCACAGTGATTCAATATACTGTAAAGAAACTGTGTAGACTCCATGCAGCTTCAGGCCAGGTATTTTTAAAACTTTTTGAATACAGCCGCGGAAAGGAGTTTACACAGAAGAAACCAAACTCAGTAAAAGTGATCACATCAGCACACATCTGATCTTAGCAATTTAAAATGCAAACATTAATATTATATTTAGGTATTATTGTTCTAAAAAAGGGTGAATAACAGTGTTAACAATAATTATTAAATAAACAGGAGCCTCGATTCCCTCCATACTACTATACCCGTAAGTAATATATACATCCCAAATATAAAATGGCATGACAAACAGCATTGACACCATGATGTAAGCATATTGAGTATGTAGGTTGTGGAATATTTATTTTATTTATTTTTATCTGACATTTGTTAACCGGGTTGGTTCAACTGACCAGTAGCCCATTTTCAGTGGAGACCCGAGGAGAAAAACTCCAGAGTTGTACAGACCAAAAGTAGCACTAGATACATAAAATATTTATGAATAAAAAAAATATTTATGAATATAGAACAAAAAGCATGAAAAACTTGTAGATTAATACATTTGCAAGATGAGATACATTTTTTATTATTTTTTTTGTTGTGGTATTAGGAAACAGTGAAATTAAAGAGGAAAGAAGCAGTGTTAGTATACAAGTTATCTTAAGAGAAGATATTGAAGTAGGTCTTGATTATAATAAACAGAAGAATAATTAAAGTAGAGCTTAATATATGCATATTTACATGGGTTATAGTAGCCTAGCTTATGGAGTAAAAGAAATAAACTTTCTTATGAAATAGGGGAGTTTGCTCCAGGCTTGGACTACAGTGTATTTGTATAATAGTTTTCTAGTGTTTTTGTTAGGTTTATAGATATCAAGGGAGTTGCTAATTAGAGGTACAGAGAGGACAATTGGGGGTGTGGTAGGATAAAAGGGAGGAGAGGGGCAGGATGTAAGTCTGTATAGAATGGAATTGGTGATTTGAAATTGTGACAGTTGGAGTTGTTGGGGGAATACTAACCATTGAAGTGTGTTGAGAGCAAGGTAGTGGTGAGAGTTATGAGGTGAGTTAGTAGCAAATCTAGCTATCTTGTGTATGTTTGTTCTTGCTTAGATAAAAGTGTAGATTGGATGTTAGTAATGATTGGAGCTGCATAAAGAAGGGAGGGAAGGAGGAGTGATTGAGCCAGGGAAAATTTAGCATCAGAAGTAAGATATTTCTTATTTCTGTATAGTAGCAATACAGTAAAATGTAAGGAAAATGGTTGTCCCTTTTGTGTTATGCATACTTTTCCCCTGCCTAGATGATTACTAACCATGTACAAGAGGGCCTCTCTACACATGGTTACTATGCAAATGAAATCCACACACCTTTGATTTACTGAATCACTAAAGTGTAACCGTGTAGGGCAGACCGCTTTGTGTAGGGACTCCTACAGTCTTTTTGAGCTGCAACCCTTAGCTCATTTGTGGGAAAATGAGGAATACATGGCAGGTGTCGGTCTAACTAATATGTAACTATTTCTCTAGCCCCTCGTGTTTATGCTTGGGCTGGAGTACAGGCCCTGCAACCTTCTTACTTACAAACAAAACGAAAAGAAAGGGGTGAGTAGAGGTCAGAAATGAACAAAACAGTGAAAATATGCAAAAAAACTAATTCTCTGACCAACACTTTATTAAAAGAAAAGATAAAAATGGTAAGCACTTTCTCGAACTATGTCATTCCATCCGACCGAATACAAGCATTTCATATGAGGAACCATTTAAAAAGCCCACTGAAACAAATCAGTTCAATGACAATGATCACGTGATTCTCAGTCTTAAAGATTTATTATCATTATGACCGGGATGTCTATCTACTCTCAGTGACAGTATTCATTTTAATTCCCTCTGCTCAGTTTTGTTCCTAATGTCATCAGCTGTCATACTCAGACTATCTAGTTCTAATACAAGAAACTTAAAAGAGTGTTTACTGTCCTTCTTATTTACTTTTTTTTGCGTTTTTTTTTTTTTTTTTGCCATCGGTGAACACAGGGGTGTGTAGTGGCAAAACCCAGTGCAATAACTGAAACTACCCTTAATACCTGCAAGTAAATAACAGGTGTGTCTCATAGGTGCTAATTACAACAGAAGCAGGTGAATTTCAGCACAGTGCTATTCTACAGGTTATAAAACTGGCAGGTAGACCACGTAGGAAGCAGATTGCCAAAACCAGAAAATGGATATATTCAATTATTGCTCTTGGTCACTGCAAAAACCAGGCCTGGAGTACAGACTCAGCTGGTAGACATGAGCACCATGGCTTGCATTTGCACACTGCTTACATATCAGCAAACAGGTGTAATTTGCATACGTGTACACTTTGCTTACAATTGCGCAAATCCACTGCACTGTGGGACTGTACATATGATGCTTCATTGTTGATATATATTGGATATTATATTGGAGATATTATACAATAAGGTCCAGATGTAAACATGTCTCATATTTACAATACAGCAATATGTTGCCACCTCCCACCTCCCCCAAACAGAAATCAGTGCAATACTGGGGGCTCATTCCTTTTTCCAAACATGCATTGACTGTATTTATTTTATTTATTTATTTAGTTGGTTAATTTATTTTATTTTTATTTTACATTTGATTACCAGGAAAGTCCGACTGGGCAGAACCCATTTTCAGTGGAAGTCCAGGGAGTAAAGCTCCAGCATGTTAACAATACATAAGAATACAGACATAGTGAGATTTTTCATACAGTGATAAAAGATATGACAGGAATATTGTAATTTACTATACTTCTATAATAGTTAGTAATTGGATAGAATTGGCTGAGTTTTATATGGTTATGCAACAATACAGTTTTTCAAAATTTAGTGAAAGACTAGTTCACGGGTACTTATTGTTAAACATGGCTTAGATTTGGCAGACAAATGTTGAACTATTAGTTATAAAGTTATATTTGCAATTGGAAATAAAAACTAGAAAAGGTAGAAATTACACTGTAATCACTTTCTGTTCAGTTATATTAAAGAAAAGGAGAGTAAAAGGTAAAAATGAGGAAGATGAGACAAAGGTAAAAGTGAGGAAGAAAGGAAGGAAGATAGGAGCTTTAGACAGAGATAGCTAGTGAAAAATATTTCTGTTTATATTAATGAGGTAATGGATAGGTATTCAGGTAGTTTTATGTGTAAGGGAGAAATAGGTTATAGTTATTCGAAGGGTAGGAAGAAGAATGTATGTGTGAGATACTAACATGTTTGTATGATAGTTTTATGAGTAAGGGGGAAAAGATTATAGCTGTTCATAGTTATCCTGGACTGTTACGTGAACAGGGCCATGAACCTGATAAATAATTTTTGAGTATTTTTTTAAACTGAGTTGAGTTGATAGCAGTTCTGATAGTGTATTCCAGGTTTTTCTACATGACATGAATATAGAGAGTCATTTGCAGTGTTTGTAGATTTGATAACATGTAACAATGATTTATTTGATGAAAATAGCATATGATTGTTGGAATAAGGTTGTACTATATGTAGGAGAGCAGGAGTTTTCTCAGGCTGATAAAGTAGTTTATGAGCCATAGTTAACTGGTTATAAGCCGTGAATTGTGGTAGTTCTATCCAGGAGAGTTTTTAGAGGGAGGCAGTGGTGTGTCCTATGTTTAGAGTCTGTGACAAATTTTGCTATTTTGTTATAGCATGTTTCTAGTTTGTCTAGGTCTGTCTTTTTGAGATTGGTAAGAATGGGTACAGCATAGAGGAGAGTTGACAGGATGTGGGTTCTGGCAATTGTTAGTCTAGAACTGTCTGTTAATCAGTCACGCTACCAACTGTAATTTTTACTTTGGTGTGCTCCCACATGGACAGGTCCACGTTTTGGTGCTCACAACCATGCTCTGCCAACATTAATCATCCAAGTATGGTCAATAAGGGTACTTCTGTTGCTACACTAATAAGGTTATTAACAGAATATTGCTATTAGGATAATAGTCCCATATAATGCTATAAGGTCATGTGCCTAGGCAGGACCCACAAGCTTTTGTTCACTCCATGGGCTGCTGATGTCATCTACTATAAGTACACTGTATTCTGGTATGTCATACTTGTACTATGGTGCCTGCATTAAGTACTGTGTTCTGTTGTCTGTGCACTTGGATAGACACGAGGTCTATTCCCACTGTAATCTACTCTCTGTGTGTGTGTGTGTGTGTGTGTGTGTGTGTGTGTGTGTGTGTGTGTGTGTGTGTGTGTGTGTGTGTGTGTGTGTGTGTGTGTGTGTGTGTCTAGTCAGCAGAGTACAGCTGGTATCCTACAGTTACTTTACCAAGACCATGGTTTAACACTATTTTGATACTTGTACAAGCTGACACATCCACTTTACGTAGACCTCCCAAACTATTGTTTCCCACATGGCCTGATAATGTCACCTACTATAAGTTCACCTGCACTCACACAGCAATCCAACTTGTGCCATAGTGCTTGCATTAAGTATTGTGTTCTGTAGTCTATGCGTTTAAATAGCTAGGAGTTCTAATACCACTGCAGTCAACTGTATGTGTGTAAGAGGGAGCTACTACTTAGAATTACTTTGAGCAATTTACAACAGCATGGTTTAACCTTGTCCTCCCTTTAAGAGACACGGCTGATGTTATCACCTATAAAGTGTTGTCAGACACACTCCAATCTAATCCCACTGCAGTCAACTGTATGTGTGTGTGTGTGCGTTTGTGCGTTTGTGTTTGTGTGAGAATAAGAGTGAGCTGCTACATAGAATTATCTAGAGCATTTTACAACAGCATGGTTTACCTTTGTCCTCTCTTTGAGACACTGCTGATGTCATCTCCTATAAAGTGTTGTTGGACACACTCCAAAACAGACTTGAGTTGTGGCTCTTGCATACTTTGTTGTGTTCTGTAGCCTCTACACTTAGTTAGGAGTTCTAATCCCACTGCAGTTGTGTGTGTGTGTGTGTGTGTGTGTGTGTGTGTGTGTGTGTGTGTGTGTATGTATGTATGTATGTATGAGAGAGAGTGAGCTGCTACTTAGAATTACCTAGAACATTTTCAACAGCATGGTTTAACCTTGTCTTCTCTTTAAGAGACACTGTTGATGTCATCACCCATAAAGTGTTGTCAGACACATTCTAAGCTGGACATGAGATGCAGCGCTTTCCATATTTTGCTGTGTTCTATAGTCTCTGCCCTTTAGGTTGGAGTTCTAATCCCACTGCAGTCAACTTTGTATGTGTGTGTGTGTGAAATGAGAGTTAGCTGCTACTTAGAATTATCTAGAGCATTTTACAACAGCATGGTTTACCCTTGTTCTCTCTTTGAGACACTGCTGATGTCATCATCTATAAAGTGTTGTTGTACACACTCCAAAACAAACTTGAGTTGTGTTACTGGCATACTTTGCTGTTGTCTGTAGTTTATGAACTTAGGTAGGAATTCTATTCCATTTACAGTCAACTGTGTGTGTGTCTGTGTGTATAAGAGAGCTGTTTTGTAAAAATATGTACAGCATTTAACTAGTGCATGTGGGACATGTATTTGGCCTAATATACAGTTTGCTGATGTCATCAGCTATATGATACTTTTATGTATGCATTAATCACACAAGTGCATGTTCAGACAATGTCCTGAAGACCATCTATCCATCCATCCATGATCTCATTCTGTACCACACATATTTGACTGACCTGGGTTTTAATCTATCCACATACCTCATGCTATGTTTTCTAATTTCTAAGTTATGTAGATGAGAAAAGACTGTGTGTTATTTAGCGGTGCTGCATGTGTTTGGTGAGGTTAATGCAAATGCTAGCTTTACACTTGTATTGATGTTTTGTTCATGTTTCCCTACAGTGCTGTAAGACATAGCTTTGCCCACAGTCAATATGGGGACATACAAATTTGGATTGTTAAACTCTGACACCTGCTACTGGACATCACGTTTTACAGTAGACCACAAATGTGCAGGGGGATCATAGTCAAGCCACATATCTATCCATGGCTTTTAGAATGTAAAGTGAACATATAGGAATAATATTTCATTTTGTAATCACAACTCCAGTGTCAATATCTAGGTCATTGTATATGTAGGCTTTTATGTATGTCTGTTATCAAAATGTGGGGACAATGGTGGTCCAGATAGTAGAATACTTTTAGGACTGTAGCACCCAGTTAACACACAGTTAGACACGTGAGAAACTGTGTCATACATGCATATATACCTAATATAGTTCCAACATATTACTGTATTATATCTCATGCAGACGTAAAATCATTAACTGCTCCCCCATAAGTGATATGGTCTATGTTGTGTAGTAGAACAACAGGTAGGTTGCACTTCTCCTGTTTACACGCTGCTGCACTCAGCTAGACAAAACATCACATAATAGGAAATACAGAGGCACGTCTTTGAAAGGCTGTAAAGGATGCTATGACATACACAGCTTAAAATGTTGCCCTTACTCTGTTTCTGACTTGCATTTCCATGCTTAGATGTAACAGCTGTGTAGACTGAAGATGCCACGGAGTGAATGTAAGGCAAACTGCAGTGCAATTGTGATTTTCCCCTTCAAAACAGTAATCACTCACAGATGCTATCCATTACTAATCTACGAGCTATAAAAAGCCAACCCTGTAGGTAGTCATGTTCTTCTTAGTTCTATATGTTACAAATTTTGTGAACCAGCAGTATTTCCAACCAGTATTCCCAAGCTTTCTCTACAGAGGAGTCAACATTCTCACAAGGTATGCTTAATTTTTCACCAGATATAGCATTTGCTGGACTGTATTTCAAAATTCTGTGAAGCACTGTTCTCCAATGTTATCTTTATGTATGACTTCTAATGCTAGCATGGCCCAGTTTTTCAAACCATTGTACAGTTACTCATGACTGTCAACACATGTAAATACATGGATTAGACTGCTGTGTGGGCTATATCTAAAAATGTTTCATGGACAAGCACATTGACAGGACTTGTAGCAATTCTGAGATGTAATGTTACACAACAGTGGTGAATATACCATTGTGGGAATGATAGTTAAGGTGAGGTAGTGATATGGCACTAAGAAGAATATGTTTCAATAGCCAGTTGCCTTGTTTTGCATCCTGCCTGTTACCAGTTCCCATGCATTGACTGCTGTAAGTTTCACCATCGAGTGATACTGACTGTCTACCTACTATGCTGCATCTATAAACAGTTATGTTGCAGTATATGATACTTATGTATACTCTACATCTGTCTTCTTTCAGGCCAAGTACAGCTATGGCATCCAGAGGTGTGAAAATCTGACACCCACCATTTACCAATGGGGAAAACCAGGCTGTAGTAGATGGCCTATGCATCCATTGTGCATTTCTACTCTAAAGGGGCAGGTGGGATAGTGCCCATCGGATGACATTATGGCAAGAAGTGATTACCTATGTCAGTACTGTGGGCACCCACAGACAGACGTATGACCAGGTGCGCCACAGAGCCACTGACAACAGTTGCCAGAAGAAGAGCTGCTGCAGTAGACAATGACTTCATGGGTACAGGTAGAGGCCCTGCTATGTAACAACCACTGACTCCCAATGAGCAGCTCCTCTCTGACCTCAGGAGCAGCTAGAGCTCCCAAGACACTGATGTGCAGCATGTCCTTGATGTGGGTGCTGGTGTGTCAACATCCCAGGAGGATCTTAGGTAGGCCTTGTTCTGTGTAATGCTGAATAGTGTTGTACGTTGCTAGAAGAGAAATTAATAACTTAAGTGTGTGTGACATGTAGCTGTTTGTGGGGATTGCAGATTGCTAGTGTTATAAGCTTAGCCTGTTGTTGTCAGACACATTATTGTGTACATTTGTGTTATTTGCAGCTTTAAATGTGTAAATGTATTACTACCTCTGTTAGTATTGAATGTGATTTTATTGGCCTTACCTCTTTCTTAACTTTTTTCAGGTCCATCATCAATGCAGCAGGACCTGCCTCCACAAATCACATCACACGAGGATTTTCCAGGTAAGTCTAGTTATCTGAACAGTGGAATAGTGTTGTACAGGTCAAGGCATTTAAATGAAGCAGCTACTTGTGGCACATCCAATTTTTGTTTTGGTGGTTAGAAGATTGCTACAGGTATAAACTTAGCTTGTGATAGTAAACCATGTTCCTTGGTTACTGTTTGTTGAATTCTGCTATTCAGGGGCCAGTATAATAGATCCCGTGTTACTGCTGATTGTTGTGTTGTTGGCCTTACCTCTTACTTCACTTCTTCCATGTCCATCCAGCCTACAGGCACACTTGCCATCTGCAGCTGGTAAGTTAAGTACTGTCATTTCAGTACTGCTGATCTATATAAAGTAATGTTGTAAAGTGGAATTTGTATTTAAGTCTTGTTTTCCATATTGCTCTGCTTTCAGTAATACTGGCATTGTTACTTTGTTAGCATATATTGTAGTGTAGTATTTCTGTTACTAAGATATTCCCATGTTTCTGTATTTTTCTTGCAGGTGTTTCTGACAGTGGAACTGTGGGCACTGTACCACCTGATATCAGTATGTCATCTGAGTCTGACGATGAAGGTGGCCAAAGTGAGGCACAGTCTGGGTGGACAGAAGTTGAATCTGACACAGAGATTGTCATTCAGCCATCCCATTCATTGACCTTTGATACAGCCAGTAAACCTATGCCTACCCAGTCCCCTGAGCCCACAAATTTTGGACAAATTCAGGGCAAGGACATTGATCAGGGTAGTGTGGTTAATGTGGTTTCAGTGCCTGTTATGTCTGACCATAGCCAAAGTGTGGGCAAGGTGCCAGACAGGGGAGTGGTAGTGGTGCTCATTGGAGGCCTGCGGTACTTCCAACACCTGGTGCAGGTGTCACTTCCTGTGCCACTCGGCAAATGTTTAATGCAGTCATAGAGGCACAAACATTTTCCAATTGTTTTTCCAAGCAAATGTTCAGGAGGATGGATGTGTCACAGCTTTACATGTGTAAATGCCTACACCATCTTGCTGATGCCATGGAGCACATACATGACACATTGGAATGAGCAGTGTCTGTGATGGGACATCAGCAGGGAGGGGAACATCATCCCCATGGGTACAGGACAACAACATCACCTGCTGTCAGCCAACATGGCAGTTCCAGATCATTCTCCTGTAGAGGCAGTACTTCCACTGGTTCCTCAGTGAGTGTGCTGTCCACATGTAGACATGACAGGCCATGGGGTCATGGCTTTGGGCATTCCCAGGAAGAGAATGCATACAGCAGGCAGGTGTCACGTAGCAGCAGTGCATCTGAGCATAGTTCTGGATGGCAAAGTGCCAGTGCAACTCCTGGCAGAATCAGGTGTCACAGTTGGGGATGACAATGATGAACTGCAACCATTACCATGCACACTTCACACCAGTCCAACAGAACAAGATGTAGAGCTAGCACTCCACTTGGCTGTGTCTATGCACACACTCACACACCAATTTCACATGGTGCCCCCCCCCCCCCCCACACACACACACAAAACAGGTATTCCTTTCCTCTATCTTCCCTTTTTTTATTTTGGCCCAAATGTGTGGCTTCTTACTCACACTCACCAACCTTTTGGGTCAGCCTAGGCTTCTTGCCCCATTCACACCACCCTTTGCAAGTGTTGATAACTGTGCCAGGTCCCTGTGTTCCACCTTTGTGATTCAGGTTTATAAAATCTGTGTCTGATACTGAGGGTGTATAGCTAGTTTATTGCTTACTATATATACATTTCTGTTGTAGAAATATTCATTTTACCTGTGACATACATTGTGATTGGATATGTAAATAGCTGAGAGTATGCAATTGTCACTACTTTGTACTGAATGCTGTTGTAAGGCTTTGGAATTGAGAAACTGTGAAGTATATCATTAGTTAGTGACTCCTGTCTGTAATGACCAACATACAACATCCTGTGCAAGTGATGTGAACTATGCCATATCCCCTACTTTATAATATATGTCTTGCAGGATGTTCTAACCAGCACCTAAAATGCACCGCAAAGGTCACGCCATGATAATCTAATATTAGGTTTGTGTGACAGCACGGTATATATTTTTTCCTTGTTTTCAGTTTAATATTGTACATTTTTATTTTGTTTTATTTCTTATTTGTGCAATGCACCATGTAGTGCAAACAGAGAATGCTATGTGCATTTTGTTTGCACGTAAAGTGGCAGTGCACAAACCACATGAACGGGTTACCCACATAGCAGATAGGACCCAGACAGCTACATACATACTCCAGATGTATTCAGTTAACACTATTGGCCATCAAGCAAACACAATTCCCAGCAGCATGCACTCTCATGCAACGTGTCTGCATGATGGTAGCGATGCGCTGCACTTTCAAGTGTTGCAAAACTAGAAAGTGCATACTCCTAGTAATTGCAGTACCCACAATTGGTGGGAAAAGGTTATTCTACATTGGTCTTGATCTGTGATAGGTATGGCTAGCATTCATGGAGATTTTATGAGATTCCATGCTCAAAGATGGGGTGTCCAGGAGTCCAAAGTATTTGTTGGACTTCTATGTCAATGAACATGGGCCCAGGCTGTTGCAGAGGGACTATTGTGTCTCAAAGTGCAAGGCAGAGGCATGGGATAGTCTGGCCTTGGCTCTGACCAGTGTTATCATTATCCCCTGCACTTGTGAACAATATAGAAACCACTACAGAGACCTCAGCATGAGGAAGAGGGAAACCCTTGACAATTGGATCAAGGAATGTAGGACTGGAGGCACCCCACAGATTTGTAAGTGTCACTTACAGAGACTACTTGCAAGTGTTAAAAGCTAAACATAGTCAGGATTGGTATGCTCAATGTTATTCTGTTGTGTTCTGTTTTTTTCTGCAGCCATGACAGACCAGGCACTGAATGTGTGGACCCATGATAATAGATTGGCATTGATGTGAAATGCATGTGGTATGTATACATTCCAACAGTGAGGTTAGTTTAGCATTAAAAAGTTACAACACATTTATTTGTTACTTATACAGTTGCATCAAATTGAGCATTCATTTCATAACTGTAATAGGGAAGTATCCATGCATTACTCTGGGGGGCAAAACAGCAGTTCATTTTTACAAAGTAATCATAGGTTGTGCCTCCAAAATCCACACTTCTGAAATATATTAAACATATATAATATCTTAAATATGTTAACGTTTTATACTGAAATGTAACATCAGAGCTTTAAAGCAGTGTCACCGCTGGCTTGTTGTAAACTGTAATCA
Organism: Protopterus annectens; assembly: GCF_019279795.1. Classification (NCBI taxonomy): domain Eukaryota; kingdom Metazoa; phylum Chordata; order Ceratodontiformes; family Protopteridae; genus Protopterus; species Protopterus annectens. Next base: position 1,322,603,297 of record NC_056725.1, on the reverse strand, counting down.
GTATATTTGGACCACACATATGGGGAATGTATGCACACATCAATGATTGATTAATGCACTCTGTAGTGTATTGTGCATCTGTTAGAAACTGGGTAGTTTGAACAGTAAACAGAAGTATTTGTCAGGAGTTTGTAGTGTTAAAAGTAAAGGTAACAGAATAGAGTAAAAACATTGTATCAATGCTTTGTACGTCACATATGAAGTTACTAATGTTCTCTTTTTTTTCTCCCACCCCAACCATCTTTTCCCTCTTGTTGGGGGGGTTATTATTATTATTTTTTGTGTGTGTTTACTTTTTTCTTTTCCCACAGCATAGCAGAATAGGACTGTCCCATGCGATCCACTTGCCCCCTTTCCACCAGCTACAACACTGCTGCCCTCAGGTAGATCTACCTATGAACCTATTAACAGACTAGACCCTGTTTGTTGTGTAGCAATAATACAATATTAGCAACATTGCAGAATTTACCTGCCTGCAATTGTTCTACACTTTTTTCTACTTTTGTAAGGAAGGAACCATTCTGCCTTGTCTTTTCTCATTCAGGAAGAAATTAAAGTTAAAAAGACTATTCCCTGTCCTAAACTCTTAGTCTTTCTCTTCAATGTGCATCTGTCAACTGCTTCTGTCTTTCATTCTTTCTCTTCTTCTTTCGCTCATTAATAGAAAGCATTGAGGAAAAACAAGCAAGCAAACAAGGGATGCCTTACTACCCACATCCTCTGACCTTTTTCTCTTTTTTCCTTTTGCTATTTATGTAGCTTGTATGTATGTATGTCTGTTTGCCTTTCTTTTCTCCTGCCTGCCTGTCTCTGTTCATGGCACTTCTCATCCAAACGTTACAAGAAGCTTTTTCCCACCTCTTTCTCTTGCCTTCTTCCTTCGCCTTTATTCTTTTGCAATCATCTTCTCAGCTTCCCACAAACTAATAACCCTTCTAAACTGCACCTTGCAAACACAAATAAATGCCATAAATGCTTCTATTATCATGTATTACAATACAGCATGGCTTCTGTTCTTTCTTCCATTACAAGGCCGGACTGCTGCAGAATGACCCTACAATACCATCCTGTCCGCATTTTCTTGTGGTGCAGCCCTGATGCCAACAGTCATGAAGTAGGGGGTGCATGGGTAAGATATCTTGTCAGTGGATCTAACAGGCAAGGTCCAAAAAGCAAGACTTACATGTTAATGATTTTAGTATTAGGCAATTGCAGTGCCTGCCAAATATTTTTTCATATATAACCTTCAAATTTCACCTAAATATTACAAGTGCACATTGAAACATAGCCTAAGCTTTTCATTTTCACTGTGAACTATCAAGATACATTATGCTGCATTTCCAGCTTGCATACACAGCTGAAGAATTACTGTGTATTTTTCACACATTCCCATTGTGTGAACAGTCACACACCTGTCAGCTCTGACTTTACAGTTACTGTTGTTTTGCTGAAGGCATTGTTATGCTTTCTGAACTAGTACAAGGAATCAGAAGTAATTGGTGAGTAGCTCAGGTTGCTCCCTTACCATTGCTACATGCATGCTAAGAAGGACTTTGGAGTTTATCCTCCATTAGATATGCCATATTTTCCTTTATATATGTGTAACAGTCAGTCAGTCATGCTGTCTGTCCCTCCCTCCCTGACTCTCGCTCTTCCTTCTTGTTTCTACTCATCACTGTGCATGCCCCTTGATACCAGTCCACTTACTGACAGCTAAATAAAAATAATTTTTCAGTACCTAAGTTTTGCCCAAATTCACTTGTACACACCCTTAATTTTTATTTATTATCTTCCCTCAGTATTTTTTTATGAATATATGAATATGTATAAGAAGTATTCTTCCCTTTCATCATCTTTCATATGTGCTAACCCTTAGCCTACTAAACTCTGATCCAGAATCAATAGGTTTTCCTGTGGTACCTTACTTTCTTTATCCACAGACACCTCCCTTTCCAAAAGCTTTCTGCTCTTTTAGCATGTAGGACCCCTGACTCTGAGTCTCACACTGAGCATTGAATAAGCCTGGTGGTTGTTTTAACCACTGAACTATACCATGTGAGTGCTTTAAGGAATCCATCATTTCCCCAAAAGACAAGAATGCTTAATTATAGATTCTATTTTTATAATATTGTTTTCTCTCTCTCTCTCTCTCACTGAACTCCTTGAAGAGATATTAAGATGCTGATGTGAGAAGGTCCTTTAATCTATATTTTTCACATTGCTATTTGAGGGTATTACTCAATGCAGGGTAACTTCTGCCTATCCTGGTTAAACTACACAAGACAATGGAACATGCCTGCATCATATTTAATTCATCTATTTGCCCTGCATGTGACTGCTGTATAACCATATTGATTGGGTTGAACATGCCTGCATCATATTTAATTTGTCTATTTGCCCTACATGTGACTGCTGTATAACCATATTGATTGGGTATTGATCCGTCTCTAGTGGGTATAGTGCAATAATGTGCAATATTTGCATTCATCATGGAGGGGATCTTCATTTTTTTTCCATTATATAGCCCACAGGGTAACCAAGATGAATGCCTTCTATCAACAACTAGGCCTCTTTCCTACATAAATACCAGTCACCAAACACTAATGCTGACTTTATTCAACTAAAGTCTGACCATTCCCTGTTTACTATCATCGCTTTCTTTTCTGTTCTCTTTCTTTCTTTGACCATCTCTCTCTTATGTGTATGTGTTAAGTCAGAAGGAAAATCCTAATTAGTGTTATAAGAAACTGACCTATTGTCTCTTGATGAAAGCAGGGAGGGAAAATGCTGCTGCTAGACAAACTAATATGTCTGCACTTCAGGATGGATTAGAGCTTGCTAGATAGTGGCAGTGTGTGTGAAGCAGGATCTCATTTGCAAGTTCATTAATTATATAGTAGTATGACCTCACAGCAATCTATCATTAAGGGAGTAATCGCAACTAAACTGCAGAGCCCTAGCAACTTACAGCACACATCTCTGAATGAGTAATATTCCAGATTTATTTCTCTGTTATCTGGGTTTCAGTGAAGCAAGGAGTGAAGTGTTTGAAAGTGATATACAGGGTGCAGCTAAGATATACTGTGAGCTAAAGAAGTGGAGGTGGAAAACTGTTAAGTGATGTCAGGTTAGAGGGGGATGCTAAGATAATTTCATATAATTTTGTTTATTTAGACTATACTGTTCCGAACTAATTAAAATCTTACATTTAGAAGTCCAAGTCATTTGGCTGGAGTAAAACATTACTGAAAGGAAGTATAAACTACTTGGATAATTCACCAAGATGTGGCTGTTAGAACAACTAATGAATGGGACTTTTCTAAATATATTTCCTGGCTTTTTATGTAATCATACATTTTATGTAGCAAATCACTCCTCGACTTTATTACCAAATTGAACATTTAGGGTTGAAGGTGATACAAAATGGTGCATATCACAAGTTTTTGGGAAATCCTGAATGAATTAAATGAAATGTTGTAAAATAACTTTTACTCTGGGCAATTTCCTGTCAATATGTGAAAGAAATATTTGGCAATAAAGAAGCAACTGCCCCCATGTCGAAAGTGAAGACTGGTAATTGCAGTTGACTGCTTTGTAGTGTATGCAGCTGAGGTCACTGTGGAAGGACTCATTGGTAGGTAAGAACAAATCTTGCTGATATCTGTACTTATAAAATGTTGTACCTGAGTGATTATTCCACATATCTACCATAGAACACATCAGTCTGAAATTAAAACTTACTTGAAATCTTCAGACTCTATTACATAAAGATTTTATCTTAATGCCAACACAGCATTTTCTTGAACACTTATTCATTATACATCCAGTGCGATGGAGTCCAGTTGTCAATGGACTAAGATAAGAAGACATTAAGTCAGTTAAATTAAATTTAGGAAGACTTGATGGGTTTCCTAAAGATCAGCTTATTTATCTAAAAGTAACACAAATAGTATATTATATTAATTATGTAACTAGTGAGAGAGGTCTAAGAAAAACAGATAAGTGAGATCCTGTAAATACTAAATAAAATGCTGACTTCATTATCATCCAGACTATGTAATTGCTAGAGACATAGTTCTTCCAATATGAGTAATCAAGTAGCAAACAAAAAGTAGAGTTTTGTAAGTAAACTTACTACACCATGTTCAAATAAATAGCCTTAGATATATGGGTTATATCCTGCCCAGGATATGACAACCAGACACCTTCCAAAGCATAAGGGCACCTCCTATTCACCTCAATTGCTAAACAGCTCAAAGAGAGCGGTATAAAGTCAGTGGTTAATGTGCCAAACATTTAGAGCTTTTTTGACAGAGTAAGGTAAGCTAAGCCCTGCATGCTATTTGTGCTAAGAAACAAGGAAAAGGAAAATATATCCACACCCTGGCATAAAATATAATAAAATATGAGGGTGGGGAGGGTGTTCCTACTACAACAGTGTTGTATTCGAACATCTACTGTTATGGTGACTCTGCTTACACAACTGTACTATTTTTGTCATTAGAAGACTGCAGTACTCTACGCTATGTAGATATACCACAGTTTACAAAGAAAGGGATGGGGCAAAGGATCAGACTCCAGGAGCCCCTGGAGAATAGTCTTAGTAAAGCCTGTTTTAGGCCTAGAGAAACAGCCTAATTTAGTGCTTGGTGAAAGTGTGCACAGATAACCAAGTTGCTGCTTCTAGTATACTTCTGGAGTTCACTTCTTTCCAAAAATCCAAAGAAGTAGCCAAAGGGATGTCAAAGTGTGCCTTGACCCTGCCAGGAAGTGACTTGTTATGCTGAAAATAACAGAAGGCAATAACATATTACAGCCATTTATAAATTGTATGTTTGGACACTGTCTATGTTCTTATATTCACAGGAAATAAACAGTTGATCAGAATTACTGAAGATTTTTGTCATGCCAGTATAGGATCTGAGTTGGTTATGGACATCTAGAGTGAATACAGTTCTTTATCCTATATTTTTGGGGTTTTGGGTAGAAAACAGGCTTTAAAGAAACTCTGAAACCGCTTTAGACATAAATAAAGAATTTGCTGTCAAAGTTACTCTATATCTTTGTGAAAAATTAGATAAGGTTGAATCACCATAACAGCTTGTAACACAGATACACTTCTTGACAGAAATCAGAACAATGATTAACACTGTTTTCCAAGATAAAACTTAAAATCGAACTCGTGAACAAGTTCAAAAAACATGGAAGTTCCTATAGTATAACATTAATATTCCAAAAATGAAACACCTGTCTTCTCGGTGGGCAGATATGTAAAACTCTTTCAACAACTGTTTCACTTGTGGCATGGCAGAAAGGGGGCTCCATGAGTAGACAGGTAGAGATGACCAAGATGTGACTTCACCGATGAGCAAAATTGACCATAGGATAATAACTCACAGAAATACTGTAGAATCAGGGATGTATGGGCCTAAAAACAGTCTTGATTTCTACTTTGGCATGAATGTAGGTTCATAGGATCATAGGTTTATACTAGGCTAATGACCACTGGTGCCTTTATAAGCCTAGAAATACAATGCAAGTGTGCCTTATAAGTTATTTTAAGGGGTGCATGCTAGTCAAATTTAATGGCTGCTGCTGTCCATCATAGACATAGGTGTCAGTCTAGTGGTGAATTTCCAGTTTCCCATGCACTGGTCCAGAGTGTTCATAAATAGGGTTAGGGAAGAGCTCTGCTTCACGTGGATGAAAGCCTGTTCCAGATAATGAGGATTCACTGAGATTTGTACCTGACCCTCAAACATGTCTTATTTAAGTTGCAAACAAGTTTTAAATCATTAGATCAAGTAGTTTTGTACTGTTCATTTTGCAGATGTGCAAAAGATCCATCGAAACAGGATTCAAAGATGGCTTGTCTAGTAGGCATAAATCATCTCTCTGCAGTCTGTAGGAAGCAGAGTATAGAGACAGGATTTTCAGGCAAGCTGTATAAGTCACTGTGTTTACTTATGCCGTGTGTTCTTTTTATGAGGAACCACTGTGGACATTCCATCGTTGCATATGCCTGGTCAGGTACATACAGAAAGGGGTATTATACCCAATGCTGGGTCTGATTATGGCTGAGTACACTGGTATAATGACTTACATGGAACTAGATGCCATGCCCTTACTTATAAGTTGAGGGACATAGAATGATTTTCTTACAACCTTAAACACATGTTGTTCAAAAGCCAGGTTACTATCTATATAAGTACCCAAATCCCTAACTACTCTGTGTACTTTTAGGGGTGCTGTATCAACGGGGTAGTTTCCCTGGGTGGGCAAATTCCCAAAAGATACTATTATGCATTTGTTGGCATTGAGTTTTAAGCCATGGCTTTGGCACCAGTCATTTGTCTGTGTCAGAACTTCCTGTAAGATGTTAGTCTCTTGGGGGGGGGGGTTCTGTGATTGCTCCTAGCTTGCAATCACCTGCAAACTTGGTAAGCCAGAGGCCCTTGACATTGGCCTTGACTTCCAAAAATAGATGCAAAACAGAAGCAGACCCATTACAGACCTCCGAAGGACTCAATTGGTGACTGGCCTATTTGTGGGAGGTTGTCTCTACTATTCTGACTTTTTGGGTCCTGTCTGTTAGCCAGCTGGTTATCAAGCAAGTAACACAGGAGTTTATGCCTAATTCCATGAGTTTGTTTACAATACCAGAATTGGGTATTATATAAAATGCCTTAGCTAGGTCAAAGTAGGCAGTATGCATTGTTTTATCCTCATCCATTGCCTTGGTGACCTTCTCAAAGAAGTCCACCAGGTTCAGTAGGCATGACCTGCCTTTGGCCAAACCAAACTTGGTTTGGTCCAGTTTCTGAAGGTTTCCTATGTGATTGTTAATCATTTTCATTTTTCCGTGGCTTTGCATATGAGACTAGTCTGACTAATAGTTCTAGAATTCCTAGGATCCATTGATGGTCTACCCTTGTGCAAGGTATTACATTTACATACTTCCATTCTTGTGGCATAAAACCTGTATGAACACTCTGGTTGAATAGTAACAAAAGTGGCCCTGACCAGTTATAGTTCAGGCTATTTAGGGGGAATCCTGGCATACTGTTAGGGCCCACTGAAACTGTATTCTTGGCTTTAGAGAGTATATCTAATACCTGCTCCATACTAATAACCTGAAGGATGATGTTAGATTGTATTTCCTGGGGTGCAGCTGGGTGATGGGTGTGATAAAAAGTTGGAGCTGGATTTTTCAGTCAGAAGTTTGTTTATGCACAGTTTGGCACACTATTGTATGCTATCTTTGGGTCTATATTAGAACATTGAGGTTTAAAACCTTCGAATGTTCTAATATCGAACCCTACCCAAAAGCTTAAAATATCGAAGCAACAGAAACCCGAATGTTTTCCTAGGGAAATATTTTGGTTGTCCGTTTCTGTTGCTCTGGTATTTTCAGCGCTGTGGTGGAAAGTTATGGGTCGGGTTCAGGTAAGTGTGCGATTGTGTGAATGTGAGGGTTAGGTGAGTTAGGTTAGGGCACGGGTTAGGTATGTGTGCGATTGTGTGGACATGAGGGTTAGGGCGGGTTAGGTGAGTTAGGGTTAGGGAGTGGGTGAGGTGAGTGTGTGATAGTGATGGACCTTAGGGTTAGGGTTGGGTTAAGGTAAGTGGGTAGTTAGTGGTGTGTGTATAGTTTAGTGTAGGGTTAGTTGTAAGATTTTAGGTGTATGTGTGTGGATTGCTGTTTGTTTGGTGTGCTTGTGTTGTGTGTATGTGTTTTGGAACAGTGATTTTTTTCCCTAGGAAAAAAATCATTGTTCTGACAGTTTAAGATTGTAAGCTTTTGCTTACATATGGTCGGTTAATCACCGTTCGCTTTTTTAAGCGGTTGGTGATCTAATATAGACCCCTATCTTGTCCTTGGCCTGGGACTCTGTCTTTACCTAAAAATTTGCTTTGTTGGACTTAATTAGTGCTCTTGGTTGTCTATTCAGTTTGATGAGTGAGTTTTTATATTATTTGGTGTTACACTTTGTAATTTTGCCTACAACTTTTTTCTTTTGTTGTATAACCTATTTAATTTTGGATTGCACCATGGTAGTTTGTTTTCTGTGTTAATTTTGGGCTTACTTCTGGTAAGCACAGCAGCCTAGAGTGTCTGTGAATAATTCCGCATAAGCTGCTGTGTTACCTGATCCTGAAGAGCTTGAAATTTTGACAGGTTATCACTTAATAGCAAATATTTTGCTTGGAATAGTTTCTAACTATTACAAGATTTGCTGGTGAAGGAGACTGCTTTGTGGTCTGACCTTGGGGACAGGCACTGAGGCATGTAGCGTTTTCCTATGTTTATGAGTAGCAGGTCCAGTATGTTTATACCTCTAGTAGGCATATGCACTAATTGGTCTAGGGTGTGTTTAAAGGAATCTCTGCACCTACAAATTTGAGGTCATGTAGGATTCCTATTTTATAGGAGGATAATTAAAGTCTCCCATACATATGGTATTTGGTTTAATGGTGAGTGTCTCCAATAGGTCTAAGTATGAGCTATGGGGTTCATGCGACATAGCAGATGACCTATAGCTCGCTAGAGTATGGCATTGGACTTTGTCTATAGTAATTTGGACCTGGAGGAACTCCACTATGTCATTCTTATTAACTAACCTAGAGGTATGCTTGCTATTGATGTAGATTGAGACACCTCTACCTTTAGTCCCTCTTTATGCAGTTACTAGTCAAAATTTGTGGAAGTCACTGAAGCCATACATTGCCAGGGTACTTTCTGTAGCTTTAAACCATGTCTTGGAAACTGCACAGATGTCTGCATTATCCAAGGTGAGGAGAGCTTCATATTTAGAATCTTGGCATTGAGCAGAGCATCTTTAGATTTCCTTGGGCAGAAATGGCTATTTTGGAAGGTTTGTCAATGTGGCATTGCCTAAAAAAAACTCTATGAGGGAGAACAATGTTTTAACCAATATTTAAAACACTAGAGGGGATGGGTACTAACCATCTTTTGCAAAACACAGTGGTATATTAACCATGGCCTCCCATGCTAACAAATATTGTATCCCCATAGAATGATACCAAAAACTAACCAAGTATTAAATTCAGGCATCTTTTGTTCATACTGAGGCATCCTCCTTCTTGAAGGTAGAATGCTGCTTGAAATTTGACAATCATTTCCACTTAGCTATATGTTTCATGCTTACTAGATATTAAACTTCTGTCATATGGGAAGCGAATTGTAGAGGTATATCAAACAACCCCAGTCCTATGTGAAAACTTCCATTTTGTTCAAAGTTTGTGGTAATTGCCCTTGGCCATTTTTTTTCAGAGAAAGAACCATTGTTGCCAGGGCCAAAAAGAAGTCACCACAGTCATTCTGCTACAGTCATTTTGAATCTTTATAAGCACTCTGGTTATTAGACAAAAGGGTGGAAGGGCATGCAGAAACATTCCTGACAATGGGAATGAAAAGGAACCTTTCTTCTAGGACTTTGTAAAAGGAATCCTGGTGCAGATGTTTTTTTATCTTTCTGTTGTGAATGGAGGCAAACAGATCTATTGAGAAGTTTCCCACAGATGCATCAATTCCTGTATGATCTGAGGATTCAGCTTCCATTCATGAGGGGAGGGGGGCTCTGTCCTTTTCCTGCTCAGCTTGTCTGCAACATTACTCTGCTCTAATGGAATGTAAGTAGCATTTTGGAACAGATTGTGCTGAGTTGCTAGTTCATAGACCACCATAGCTTGTTTACAAAGTGGGTAGGGTCTGGTTGCCTTATGCTTGTTTATGTACTGCATCACTGAGGTATTGTCCATGACTACTAGTCAAAGACCTGAATCCCATTAATGATCTCGAGATTTGAGAATATTTATTACATCCATCATTTCTTTTCTATATATGTTATTCAGTATATTCTGCTTGATCCTCAGATCCTGAACTTTGACTGGGAGAAGGAAAGATGAGGCTCCTAGAGCACCTGGAGAATGATCCTAGTAAAGCCTGTCCGGGACCTGGTTAAGGAGACTAGTTTATAGTGCTCTGTAAAAGTGTGAACAATGGACCAAATTGCTGATTGTAGAATACTTGTAGAATCCAACCTTTTCCAAAAATCCACAGATGAAGCCAAGGCCCTGGTAGATTGAGTCTTAATCCTGCCTGGAGTTGCCTTATTGTCATGGGTATAACAAAAGGTAATAGCATGAGACAACCATTTGGAAAAAAGCCTGCTTTAATACAGGTTGTCATTTCCTCTTAACTTTACAAGAAACGAACACCTGATCATAGCTCCTAAAAGATTTACTTCTGAATTCACAATACCTGAGTTGTCTGTGAACATACAAGGTGTGGAGTACCCTTTCTCCTTGGTTAGGTTCTAGAAAGAAAATAGGGAGGTGGATAGCTTGGCTCAAAGAAAACTCAGATACTACTTTAGGCATAAATGAAGGATTAGTTCTTAAAGAATCCCTGTCTTTGTGGAAAATGAGAAAAAATGTATCCACCATAACGGCAGCAACTCAAAAAAAAAAATCAGTAACAATGTTTTCCTTGTTAAGAACCACAAGTCAGACTGATGAGCTGGTTCAAATGGAGCAACAGTTATTTTTATTTCAAGACAAAATTAAAATTGTTAGGAAAACTACCTGTTTTCTTGTAGGCTTGGTATGCAGTGCCCCCTTCAAATGCATTTTTACACAAGATTTCTTTGAAAGAGAGGGATCCATGAACAGACATGCTGAAACGGTCAAAAATGGACCTCGATGGAGGAGTAAGACAGACCAGTGGATAGCAACTCACATAAATAATGTAGAACTGGAAAAACACTAGTCCAAAAAGGGTCTTGGTCCTTGTCTTGGCACTAACTACTAGAAAATATTTTCCATTTGCTAATATATAATAGCAGATTCTTGCACCCTTCAATACCAGCTGCACATCCTCAGAAAACAGGTGCCTAAAATGTATTAAAATGTTATTATCCAGGGAGTTAGTTGCAGTTGTTTGGAGTTGGAATGTATCAAACTCCTAATCTTATGTGAGTTGGTACAGTCTTTGAGGAAGCTTGTTATAAGTGCCCTTTGTCATTTCAAATAGATGGAAAACTATTGTTGCCTGGGCCTGAAGGGAATCACTCCAATGATATGTGGAGAGTCCTTATGACTTTTCAGAATGGCTCTAGATATTAGCGGAAATTGTATAAAGACATCCAGGAACATTGCTATCCAAGAAAGGAAAACATCTGTTTTCTAGACCTTGCAATGAGTCTTGGAACAGAACATTGCCAAGTAATTGTTGGGAGTGGAAGCAAAAATATGTATCTGAGATGTTCCTCACAGTTGCATCAGTTTTTGGAAGACCCTCTAATTCAGTTTCCATTTATGAAGGTCTGTCCTGGTCCTGCTCAACTTTTCTGCCCTGCCACAAAATTTTGCTCTGACAGTATGTACGATGCAGGTAGTAGAGATTATGCAGAAAAGCTATATCCTAGACTATCATGGTTAGTCTGCATAGAGCCATTGTGTGTTTATGTACCATATGATTATGGTGTTGTCTGTAAACACTCACAATAGTCCTGGGCACCATAGATGGTTGAGAGTGTTGAGAGTATTTGTAAGTGGAAACACCTCTTTTATATTCATGTTTTGGTCTGTATTTTCTAGTCCAAAGAGCTGCATTTGTATCCCCACAGACAGTATTCCCCAAGCAAAGTCTGACGTGTCTGTTGTTACAGACTGTGCTGAAGCTGGAAGGAAAACGGGAGACTTGGATTCTGATAAAACTGATCTCTCCAGCAAAGAATTTCCCTTTTCACAATCCCCCAAACTGGAATCTGGAATGTCAGGTAATGTTGATGTGCAGACTATACAGATTTTCACTGAATTTTTCTCATGTGGAGTCTTGCCAGAGGAACCATATGAATCTTAGGTGCGATGAGACATAGAATGCTGAGAAATTCCCTTGTTGAGATAATAAGATTAGAAGAAGTCAGGAATAGATCTAGACAGATCAACTTTTTTCCTGTGGAAGAAAACCTGTTTGTGTTAAGGTATCTAAGAGGGGTCTACTTCTATTTTCCAAATTCCCACTTAAAACTATAAAATGACAAGATGATGATACCAAAAATTGTTTAACGTACACCAGGATCGCCGTAATTTAACTCCGGGAAACTCAGTTTTCAGTAATGTTTGGGGAAGGGAATAGAGAAAGGACTAAAGTGAAGGTCAAGAATTGTTTGCCCATTTACTTCTCAGTACCTGCTTTATTCAGCAAAGGGTCACAGAGGAGCTGGCACTTTTCCCAACATGTAATGCATGCAAAACAGAGAAACTAGTCCTGTATCTGTTGCCAGTCTAATTTCTACTTATAAAGTCTCATCTCATCAAAAGAGTGCCTTGTAATTATATCTCTGGATAACTCACCAATAGTAGAACAACGTCTGCAAAATTTATTGCTGTCATAATAATAACTAGCTTAGTTATGACAAATAAATAGGCAAAGAGAACAAATATAATAGTTTTGTGAAATTGTTCAGCTATTTTTCAGGTACAGGGGCCCATAAATGAGTTATTATTATGTTAAATACATATATATATATATATATATATATATATATATATATATATATATATATCTACTGGAAGTGAACCAACTTAAATGTTGACTTTATTAAATTACTACCACTTGTGTAAGAAGCAAGATACTTTTCTTACAACTGGACAACAACACAGCAGTGATTCTATACAGCTGCTGCATATATTCTGTACCAATTGTTTTGCTACCTGGTCAAGTTTGTTCAATTAATTTTACGTTTCAGCATTGTTATGTAATGATCATCTCTGTATATTATTTTTAGCTGAAATTATTGAGATGTTCAGTCTATATGTATGTCCTGTGACTTGGGGCTTTTCTGCCTTGGACTGCACTAAAAACAGACTTCACAGCTAGATATTCCTATTCAACAAATGTAATAAGTAAATACACGTAAATAAAATCACTGAAATGTTGGCCAAATTTGCTCCTGCTACTGCATTAAAAAGTTAGTTGAAAAACCTTGATCTAGTAAGAAAGTGATTGGTCCAGAAAGTCACTCGGGTCTATAACAGTGTAGACTGCTATTTAGAAGTTACACAGAATCACTGCTCTGCTTTTGACAAGTTGTAAGGATATAGCCGCATTGTCACTGCACATACCCATCATTACGAGCTGTAGGTGACCACAGTTTCATTTTCTGTGCCCTCTCCTTTGCTTCTACATTTACGGTCCACCTGTTGCACTCCAGTTTTATTGCATGCACCTCTGTTTGGCTTGTTTGTTGCAGTTTACTTTTCAGCTCCCTTACTTCTCTTGTTTTACCTTTCCCACTTTATCCTTATTTTCCAAGCAGCATTATTTTCTTCATAGAATAAAATCAGTGTCTCAGTGCAGATAAAAGTTATACCATCCCTGTTCACTATGGTATAACCATTCTATTGCTCTGTCTGCGCCCTCCCTCTCCAGATTTCTCCTTTAGCTGGTTAGCGTGATGCACTGCATGTTTGTTTTGGTCTTCTCATGTGTCTAGTCCCATTCCATTTTTTTTATTTACTGCTAAACAAAACTACCATAGTAGTTACTTTTACCACAGATGGAAGTTTGTTGCTTACATTCATTTCAAATATGTATTTTAATCTAATGTGCTAGAATAACTTTTAGTGATTAGTGAAGTTTCTTCAGTTTTTGGCTCAAAATGGTGATGATTCGGCCATGAATGACTTAGAAACTGCAGGAGAAACTATAAGATATTTAGAAGTCATGGATTCAGTTATTTCTGATGCATCTCACTGACGCTCTTTTCAGGGACAAGTTAGAGATTGTCCAGTATGCTACAGATTTTTTTTTCCATATTGCAGTTAACTCATTCACTTCAATGGAGCTCAGCAAATCTATGCTGTAACTTCCAATGGGCGGAGTCTAAGGCTTTTGTTAGAATCCAACTATGTGCTCACATTCCAACAAATGTTCGTATCTCTGGAACCATAATGGTCATGGAAGAAGTATAAATGGCAAACTCTTTAGCACAAGCTATTTTTATAGTGGTAGTATTCTTTATGTTCTAGGTCTTAAACCAAATTTTGTAAGTTATATTAAACACAGTGGGCAGGATTCACGAAGCCTCCGTGTAAGAGTTATAACTCTTACACAGAGGCTGCAGTTAAATGGAGTGATGTCAGCATGCTCTGCATATTCATGAGACCATGCTGAATCACACCTAAGGCTAACACGGTCCATGGAAGACAGTAGGGGGTGTGTCCGTAGGCCGAGCCCTGCAAGCGAACATGCCCCCAGAAGAGTAAATGTGCCCAAAGTAAACACCCATGACAGAGTCCATGGAAATGTGAATAAACACAACACAACACATGCCCCCACAGACTATGAACAGAAAATATATAAATGAACACGTTATATATTTTTGTTAAACCGTAAAAATGTTTGCCCATGAGTGCGCACGTTTGCGCGGGCATGCCCGTAGCGCAGCCACAGTTAGCAGTCAGTGGGAAAGCATATAAGAACTAAATATGCAAAGTAAACCAAGAAGCAATAGCGTAGCGGTAGAGACGTCGGCTGAAGAGCAGGCATCCATGGTTCGAGCCCCCACAACATCAATTTTATTTTTAGTAATATAAGCAAGAAACAAGTCCCTGACAAATATGTACACATATAAAATCACATTTTATGTAAAATGTAATGAAATAGTCCATTTATTTTGAAGAAATGTGAGGTAACAAAACAATAAAAAATGTCAGATATGCCTATAGCTGAGCTACAGTTTAACAAGGTGAGTGCATCTGCCCATAGGTGAGCAGTGGTTTAACAGGTGCAAAATGAGTGCCCGTAGCTGAGCAGTGGTTTAACAGGTGCAAAATGAGTGCCCGTAGCTGAGCAGTGGTTTAACACACTGAAACTGTGTGCCCCTAGCTGAGCTGAGCGTAATATGCGTGATGACAGCCAAATGACGCATAAACCAGCGTACCCCATTTGCACGGAGCTGCGCAGCGCGCTAACCAGCTAACTGACGAGCAACGTTGAGCAAGCTGTAACAAAACTGCCTTTACACAGACACACCCCCTAGCCTGTCTACACAGTCATAAAATATAAAAAGCAGTGGGCAGGTTTGAACCCAGGATACCATGCACCATAGTCAAGGTACTGAACCACTAAGCCACGACAGCTGTACCCAGAAATGCAGTAATAGCACATATATAGGAATGAATAGAAAGTGGAGCATGACAAAGCAGGTTTTGTGAAGTGGATACAATTCCAAAATGGCCAATCACAGATAAGTGCGGGAAAAACGGCATATATAAGCCCCATAGGTGGGAATACACAGCATAAACGATTGTAGAACTGACTTGCAGCCAGAATGTCAGGTGTAGGTGAGGGTAGTTGCTTTTGAGCACAGAGGTGGGGCATTGAGGAGTCCAGATACATGGTCTGGCTCCTAGTCCAAAATCATGAGGCCCAACTCATGCAGGGCCAGGTTCTGTGGGGAGCATATAGGGCTGAGGCATGGGACCGGTTGGCTCATGATCTCACCAGTGCCACAGGGATTCCAAGGACTGGTGAGCAGGTCCATCACCACCATGCAGACCTGAAGAGACGCAAGCAGGACCAATTGAACCTTTGGATCCAGGAGGCCCGGCAAATGCCCAACGCCCCACTACTGAGTAAGTTACATTTAATTATGTATGTAAGAAATTAAATTAGCTGATATTATGGAGATGTGTATTCCAATATTACTTCATTTATATTACAGCTGCAGGTGTCCGTTCTGTGAACCGCAGAGCCTATGGCAATAGGCTGGTGTGGTTGCGCCACCAGGCAGGTCAGTAATCCACTCCCAGTAACTGTAAAGAAATATAAAAGTATGACAGTTAGCAAAAGAGTGCAATGTAGTCACTAAGTAATAAAATGTGCAAGTAACAGTGTAAAAGTGTTTGCAAGTATTGCTTGATTACAAAAGTGTGTTGCAGTCTGTAATCCAAACAGAAAAATGAAAATGTCTGAAATAAAGTCTGAAATAAAGATGCCCCACCTGTAATATAATAGTACACAACCTGCAGCAGGCTGAAAAGTACAGCTGCAGAAGATGAGCAAATCACATGTGTGACATATATCCTTGTTGAAATATTGAAACATGACAGAAGTGAGACTGCTGGAAAGGATTGTAATAACTACAGGTAAAACATGTCAATAAAGCCTAGAAGTAAGTACCATCCTGAATAGTAAAATGAAAACAAGTGAGAGAGTGTGAGAAAGAGTTATGAATCCACCAATAAAGTAGTAATAACCCCTGAATAAAGTATATTGCAGTCAGTACAGAATGAAATGAATGTGACAAGTAGAACCAAACTGCAAAATGTGTTCAAAGTGTTGCTGCAGCTGGAATGTGTATCCCAAAATCTGGATATGTTGCTCTCAGTCTGCCATATGCAGATAGTATGATTGTCTGAAATATCAAACATCCACAGTTGTCTATAGCTATATAAAGCAAATGTAGCAGGATGATGTAGCTGAACAAAGCCAGATATGAATGTGTATGAATAACAATAAAATGTATATTGATGTAGCAGTAACAGTCCTATCACCAAAATGAAGTAGTTATCATATAGGAAACTGTAGTTAGAACAGTAGTGTGTATATATCTGTAGCTATTAGAAATGTACAGCATATGTATTGGTATTCGAAGGTGTTAAGATTATTTTCTTCACCCCACCCTATAACCACATATAATCCATTCCATGTGAAATTGGTATGTGCAATCACAATTAACACCCCTGGACATTTGTCCTGTTGGGTCATAAATATTTGCATGTACGTTGATGCATCTGCCCTGTTCATACATCTAAACCTGATGGCCTGTTGCCATCAATCAACCCTGCATGTTGTTGGACTGTGTATTGCTGTTCCAATTATGCATGTGTTATGCTCGCTGTTCAATGGTGTGAATATCTGGGTGTTTGGTTAATGGGAATACTAATGCATGCTGTTACAACTAATTGCGAATGGTATTGTATGTTACTAACCCAAACTGTCATGACATAATGCAAAACATAGGACGACAGGGAAGGCGGGTTCTAGCGGACCCACCTCTCCCACCTCAGCTGGCGAGTGCACCTGACACTAGTGCCCAGTCTGGACCCTCCTCCGGTGGCCCTGTGCCACCTGCAGGTGGAAGTGCTGCAGGGGATGGGGCTCATCCCCCCTCTGCAAGTATGGCCGGAGGAGAACCACCACTCGCCCTCCATAGTGTCCGGACTGTGGTGCGTAGGGAGATCCGGGACTCTGTTCTTGGGCCCCTACTCCAGCTTGAGGCACAGGTGGCACAACTTACGGGCATGCCTGTTGCCTGGCCTACACAGCCCCCAGCACAGCCCCGTCCTGGGCAGTGAAGGAACAGTGGCAACTGCCCATGGGTGAGGATATCAGTTACACTGTTGCCATCTGTGGGCTCATGGGCTCTGGATATCCAAACCTCTGTCCCCGTCAATTGTGTAACCCCCCCACACGTGTCATACACCACCCCTGTATGCGTCTTGTTTGTCTTGTCTGTTGACCTACCCAACCTACCTCCCCAGCTATACCGACTTCTTTCACCTGACATACTACTCTCACCTGAAAAAAAAAAAAAAGGGCACTCTGTACCCACAAAAAAATTACGCCCCATACATAGCTGCCCATTCCGCATATATGTCTGCTGGACATGGAAACTATCAATTATAATTGGCTGTACAACAAGTATTATTGTTGTCCTGACACCTCTCTCAGGGGTGGAAGGTTTCAAATGTCACACCAAATTACATACATATGCACAGCTGTTGCTGATGAAGAAATGGGCAGCTATGGGCCTTACCTACATCCCTCCTGCAAAACCCGAGCTTGTTTCCCTACTGTCTTATCCTCTTTGTGACCCCTTTTTCACCACTTTCCTGTCTCCCCATTTTCATTTCTTTCAAAGAAAATAGCACGGGTGTGCGCAAGAGTAAGCACGTTTAAGCAGTTGTAAGCAGGTGTGCGCGTGTGTGCGCAGAGCTAAACGCCAGTGTGCATGCATGAGCTCCGCGCAAACCAGCGCTAACCCGGTTACAACTGCTTAAAAGTGCCTTAGTCACTCTGATTGACAGGTCCTGTAGTCAGTTCAAAAGCAAAATAAATTCCCACTGTCAGTCCCGAACCCAGAACCTTGGAAACAGTAGTCTGCATGACTTACCACTAAGCCATGACTGTTATACAAGAACATTGTGCTAAAATAAATATATCATGTAATAGTAGGAATGAATGTAAAGGGAATATAGGCTGTGTAGTACACAAAACATGTCATGTATATTTACTGTCAAATCTAGTGGATATCTATGATAGTAGTGTGTGAACAGAAACAGCCATGCTAGTTGGTAGCTAGTAGATAATAATGTCACTGTAGCACCATGCAAGCCACACACATACTCACAGCAGGATAATCACTGCCCATACCCCACAACCTCTTACAGGAACACATCCGGACCAAGTAATAAAATATGTGGAGCAAAGGGCCAAAACCAGGGACACATTACAAATAATGTTACAACAAACTCAGACAGTTCAGAGAATAACAGGTTCTTCATTTTGTGGGACGTTTGGAAGGGTATGAAGTCTGAAACTTAAATGTTTGTCACTATATTCTGACTTGAGCCCAGAGTGATTTGCCAGAAAAAGCTGGGAATGACATATTGACCAAAATATGAGGCAGAAATGTGGACAACCTGCAAATATTTGTACACATGAGAGGTCTGACACCACCATATTTGAATAGTTAAGAGCCTAGACATAGCAACAGTGAATGAGTTACATGGATGCCCCACAGACTCCATGTGAAATGTACAAACAGTAGGCAGAAAGGTGTTACAACACATGCAATGGTAACTATGGAGTCCTGAAAGTATGCACCACTTGCATGGCAGAAAAAGTGTAGTAATACATATGCTCATGCTATCCCACAGTCACAACTGCAGCATACCAGACAATTTAATGGGTGTACCCCACTGATATGTACCATTCCATGAGGCAGATAACAGATGCACCTGAGAGTCTCTGGGGCCTGCTCAGCAGCATACTCAAATACCCTAATAGATGTCAAGGCCCACACCATGGCCAGACCACACTGCATGCTGTAATACCCTAGCAGATATAGCAAGCATTCCAAGGTGTATATGCATATATGTATACATACATAGAGAGAGATGTAGGAATACATAGACAGATGTAGATAGATAGAATATGTACAAACATATATATGTAATACACACATACAGATATAGATATATGTAGATACATATACATAGACAGACTGATCTGACTATCTACAGGTATGACTGTATATGGCGACCTCAACACCCCTGTCCCACCCCTCTGTCACTCTCACCCCCTCTGTGTCACACCCCCCCTCTCCATATCTATAGCAATATATGTACATCAATATATATATATGTGTATATGTATACAGATATATATATATATATATATATATATATATATATATATATATATATATATATATATACATATAGATATATCTATATACACATATATATATATATATATATATATATATATATATATATATAGAGAGAGAGAGAGAGAGAGAGAGACGTATATATATTCTGAGTGAGGCACATGTGTACAGATGTATTGCAACAGGTGCCTGGTGACAAAGGCATGGAGTGAACACCAGTGTCAAAACTGGAGTACCATACTCCATTTCAGATCACCTACACCAGTAACCACCAGATATGTGATTGGCTGCCCACCACTGCATGTGTCAAGGGTGAACAGGGTCATAAATGTGTACAATAGTCCCCCCAATAATATTCACAGTGGCACACTATTCCTGGAATACCTGCACATGGTATCTGTCAGCAGACATGGTGTGTCAGCTATAGACATGTAGGTCAGTGTACCCCTCTACACCACATAATGGCTGCCATGGTATGTACCTCACATGACAGCTACAGATATGGAGAAGGACACAGTGACATGTACAACACTGTGACAATGCACTTAAACACATTACCAATGCACAGTGACTGACAACACCACAGAGTACACACATACTACCCACATAGAGGTTACCACTCCTGGATTTATATACGTAAGTCACACCCATGACAGATGTCCAACAACCATAGTAACACCTCACATCATCCACAACCTAAATGACTGCTGTGTGTCGTCCATGCCACTGCAATAGAGAGCACATGTGGAGGTAAAGGTTCCTACCCACAGGTAAGACATACCCTGCAAAAAATCCACACAGTGTTAAGAAGCAAGACTCCCCATGAGTACATGTCACACATACCCCTGCTGAATGTTAGTCAGATAGGTAATATGCCATATGAGTCACCCTGTGTAACTGTGTGACAGCAGCAGGTACCATCACACCACATGTGTCACAATGGTCAGGGTAGCAGAACAGTATGCTGCTGTAGTCCCAGGGGCAATAGCATATTGTATAGTATTGTATTGTAATGTATTGCATTGTGTTGTATTGTATTGGTATGTTGAGGTGCCTCCTTTGTGGAGTGGAACCACTGCTGCTGTGCACCAGTGTACAGGTACATATCCTGTAGTCAGGCTAGTGTTACATAGCACTTCTATATGTGTGTTTAGCTCCTGTCGGAGTTCATGTAGCATGCAACTGGGGATACCATCAGGTCCCAGTCATGTTGTATATTCTGCTTTCTTGAGGGCGACTCTCACCTGGACATCTGTGATGACAGGGAGGTTACAGTCAGCTGGGATAACTATGTCTTATTTTGGGGGAGAGGGAGGGGTGACACCTGCACTGAACCTGTCTGCCACAATGTTGTCAATATCTGTGGTTGCAGTGAATTATTTGTTGTTGTGTACTAACTATGAGCATAGTGGAGGGATTCTGACCAGGTTGCTAACATAACTGAAGAAGGCCTTCTGGTTATCTGTAGTGTCCTTCTTGATTTCCCTCTCAAAGTTGCCCATGGATGTTTGTATGAGGGGAAAATAGATCCTTACTAGTGCTGCTCAGACATGCCTTCCCTTTATGGAATTATGCTCTGTCTTGCAGTAGCTTCCATCTTTTGTAATACAATCTGTCTATGGCTGGGGTCCACCAGACAGGATGCTGTCCCTTTGTGGAGAGTGTCTTGGTCATATATGGGATTGCATGATCCATGCATTCTCAGAGATGTCCATAGAAAGCATTTGTGTAGGGGTCAGCATTGTGGGTTGTGTCTTCCACTGGCCCAGTGGGCTGAAAGGATACCATGTCACTGTTACAAAGTGTAAAGTTTGCATTTGCAATGTTATTCACTATAGTCGTTTGTGCTGGTGGTGGAGGTGGGATATGTATATCCAGGGCAATTTGTTTGTGGTCAGCTCACAGTAGTTGATGATGTAGGCCATACAGTACCTAGATACAAACCCCCAGAGTGAGGAGGTGCTCTGGACTTGAATCAGTGTTCTAACTGCCGGGGTTTGGTAGTATGTTGTATGGAGTGTGCCAGGTACTGTTGCACAGTTGCTGGCTGAGCACTGATACCTGGCCATTTACATGTGTATCCACCAATAGACAGACAGATGCTATATATGTGAGATATGTTGTATCATAACAGTCAAGTAGCATGTGTAGTATGTGTGCCAAATTCTGCTGACATATATTGCTGATATCAGGTTATTTTCTTTTTCAGGAACATGGCTCACCCGCGAAATCCAGCTTACTCTGCAGCTGAGGATGAGGAGATACACCAGAGCCTGGTGCAGGATTATGCAATACTCTTTTCCTGCACCCACCAGAATCAGCAGGAGAAGGCTGCACTGTGGCAAGACCTGGTCCATCGGGTAAATGACATAGGCACGCATAATAGGACATATGAGCAGGTACGACATCACTGCAGTGATTTAATCAGAAATGTCCATCAGCGTGTGTCGGATATCCACAGGCAACAGGTCGCCACAGGTGGTGGGGTGGCTACACATCCCCCACTCAACAGACTGGAGGGACTACTCATGAGTGTAGTGGCTCCAGTCCGCCAGCAACAACAACAGCAGCAGACATGCATTATGATGGAGGCTGGAGCCACGCAGCAGCAAGACTATGAGCGTGCAGGTAATATGTCATATGTATAGTTGACTGTTGTGTACACTGGTAGTTAATGCATGTGTGAGGTGTGTCCTTGGTTTGTAGCTGTCATCATAGTATTTAATGTGCAAGTGTGATATCCTCAATATCAGCAGCTGACCTGTGAAAGGCGACTGTTGTACTACTGACCTGTATCATACTCAGTAACAATGGCACAGTTGTGCCCACTGATATTAGTTTCCTCACTTCTGCAGGTCCCTCCGGTGTAACAGCAATGCAGCCTATCCATGCTGGTGAGTGTGTATTAACAATACCTTTACTAGTCTTGATAGTAATAGTAATATTAGGCTCACTTAGTAGTGCTCTGTGTATGCATGCAGGTGTGTCTGTGTCTGTGTGTTGATATCACGCATACTGAGTAGTGTACAACTGTGCGCAACTGTGTGCATGTGTACGTGCGCATGTGTGCACGTGTGCATGTGTGCACCTGTGCATGTGCGCACCTGTGCATGTGTGCATGTGCGCACCTGTGCACGTGTGCATGTGTGCACCTGTGCACGTGCACATGCATGCAGGTGTGCATGTGTGTGCATGTGTGCACGTGTGCATGTGTACACGTGTGCATGTGTGTGCCTGTGCATGTGTGCATGTGTGCATGTGTGCACGTGCACATGTGTGCATGTGTGCACATGCACATGTGTGCATGTGTGCACCTGCGTATGTGTGCATGTGTGCACCTGTGCACCTGTGCACGTGTGCATGTGTGCAATGTGTGCTTGTGTGCATGTCTGGACCTGTGCATGTGTGGATGTGTGCATCACTGGTAATATTGTGTAGACATTGTAAACTGTGTTTCCTGTTTCCCTCCCACAGGTTCTGGTGCTGCTCTGGTGTCATGCAGCAGGGAACCTGAATCAGGTGTCATGGGTACTGATAATGATGACATCTGTGTAATGGCGCAGGAAGGTATGCCAGGGTCCATCATTGGTCAGCCGATTGACAGTACACAGCTGTCAACCCCATCAATGCACACAGTTATCCTGCCAATACACCCTTTGTCACCATTGTCCCTAGGTGATGGACAGCATACAGTGGGCATTGACCAGGGTAATGTGGTATCTGTGGCACATGCCTCCCCACACAGCAGCCATGGGCATAGCTCTGAGATGGTACCACACAGACAGATTTCCAGGGGTTTTCGTGGGAGCATCCATGGGCGTACTGCCCCTGTCAGACGTGCCCACAGAGGTCTTACAACCTCAGCTATGTTTCGGGCTGTCATGCAGGCACAATCACATATGGAACGGTACACCAGACAGTGTCTGAGGGAGCTGACAGCATGTTGCACAGCCATGACTGACAGTATGTGTGGCATTGCGGCTGCCATCCGTAATTTCACCGATGTCATAGACAGACGTTGTGGGGACATATTAGACCGGTTCCACAACTACATGTCCATGAGCCAGGGTGATAGTGGATGGTTGAGGCATCGACCTGGGCGTATGCCAGCAACAGCAGCAGCTGGCAGTCGTCGCGGATGACAACAGGGCTGCGGCTGCCCCCATAGTGCCAGCAGCAGCCCCAGCAATGCTGGGTCTGTGCTGTCATCAGACCGCCCCAGGAGACCACGTGCACGTGGCTCTGGCCAGGCCCGACAGGGATCTGTGTCCAGTCAACGAACACCTGCTTCTGATGACAGTACTCAGTCTGGGTTGGTACCAGATACGGTCCGTAGCACCCCTGCAAGGCACAGGTGCCATGTCCATGGCCAGAGACACTGATCTGTATGACCTGGCAGGTACAGTCTGTGGCTGTCCACAAACACCAGTATATGGCAGCCATGAGGTGGAACTGTGTGCATCCATACACACATGCGAATTGACAACACCTAGGGCTACCGCATACACGCACACACTGCATCAACATTGCCCCACCTTGTACTGCTGTCCCTCACCAACACACATACACATACATGTCAATCGGTGGTATCGGTGGCTGACTCAGGCATACCAAGTTCACACCCTGTGCATATGATGAAACTGCGCCACCTCCTGCAATCTGTAACATCAGTGCAGATACAGGTTAACATGTTGCTGATGCACAGGATGACTACATAGATGTGTAGTAATAGTATCATGTTGTTAACAGTACTGTGTGCTGAGATAATTGCGGGTATATCACAGCATGCCTGATGCAGTAAGGGTATGATTGCCATGTACTGTTGTCTACACCCATGGTAAGTACCATAGTGTATCATCTGCACATGTTGGCATACTGGTGGTAAGGATGTCAACAGAAGGCTACATACATAGGTAGCACAGAGGATAAGGTAATGAAAGTATTAATACACAATGATGGACATGTAAACTGCAAGTGGCATGTTGCCCACACTGGACTCTGCAATGCGGATGTTTGAGGATGTTGATATGTGTGCAGTACTACACGACTGGTACAGGACACACAGGAGCACCCTAGCACTGCAAGCTCACATCTCATACCATGCTAGACAGCCCCAACACACAAAACTAACTGTCACAGGAGGGAGAGTCCCCATACATGTCAGGGATACTGTGGTGGCAGGCCAGGTAGCATACATCCTACTAAGTATGGAACCACTGAGTGAAGGTTCAGTGTCTGTTATTTGACGTGTATTACTGCAGGTATGAGCACATGGGTTTCCATCCAGTTATTGTACATCCTGACAGTACATGGTCTGTACACTTGTGTGCGCTGAATCTGGACCCTAGCCATCTGACCTGTGTATTTCCATATACATGTGAATAGTGCCTGCATATTTGCAGTGTTACCTACTGTAAGTGGTACAGCTTGTTTGTTGTACAATGGACTACATGCAGCCCTGCTTACTGTAGCTTTGTTTGCATGCATGTTTGCTTGCAATTACCCTGGAATACTGATCCTACCTGCAATGCATAGTTACAGAGCTTCTGTGGACTCCTAGTGACATCTGCATAGCTTACTATATGTATGTCCATGTCTCACTTGACAGAATGTCACTGTTTGTCCTGTTCACATGTACGTTGCCTGTGACACATTGCATATGACTTACCTGGCATTTGTCCACGTGAGCAGTCATATATGCTACTGCTAACTAATCACAGGCACTACATCCTCACATATTCATCTTCTGTTGAACCACCTGCTTCGCTAGGGACGGCTTGCACCTGTCACCCCTGGGCTTTCGGATATTGGCAAAGGCTCTTGCTACCCCCATAGTGCCTTTGTTAGGCAAAGCTCAAATGACAAACCCACCTTCATAGGTATCACAAGGGATAAGAAACTAAGAGTAATGCTACCCAACGCCAGAAGTCTAAACCTCAAGATGCATGCACTCGAAACTCTCCTTAGCATGGAGAACTTCGATATCTGTGCAGTAACAGATGCCTGGTTCAGGGCTACTGAGAGCACCCCAGCACTACCAGGTTATACCTCATACCATGCTTTTCAGCCCCAAAATGTGGAACGAACCACAAAAGGAGGGGGAGTATTGATATTCATCAAAGATACCCACACCTCCAGGTTGGTGGCAAAGCACCAAGCATCAGAGACTATCCATGTGCAACTAACAATGGGTGAAACTGCTTTCCAGGTTATAGCCTGCTGCAGACCACCCTCCCAAACCCAAGAACTGCACTCGACCTTCCTGAGAACAGTGGAAAATATGAAGGTCTCTCCAAACACCATTATATTGGGCGACTTCAACTACCCAAACATAGACTGGGAGCATGACTCTAGCTCCAATACCCTAGCCCAAAGATTCCTAGAATATATGAGCTCAAATGCTATGGAACAACTTGTTACCACTCCCACAAGAAGGTGAAACATATTGGATCTGATCATCACCAACATGGGGACTCTATGCTCCAGACCAGAAGTGTATCCCTCACTGGTAAGATCAGACCATAAACTAATCTCACTGGATATTCACATCCCGACCCCACCCCCTGCACAGAAAACCACAGTGAACAACTTCTCTAAAGCAAATTCACACTCCTCAAAACTGAGGTGGAAACCTTCAAAGCCCCTGGGCCTGTGGAAACTACAGACCAGACCGCAGATTCCTCTATAAACGCATTCTATGGACACCTTCAGGAATGCGTGGATCATGCGATCCCGAATAAAACCAAGACCCAATCCTCCAAAGGCAGACGTCCTGTCTGGTGGACCCCAGCCATAAACAAACTACACAATAGAAGGAGGAAGCTAATAAATGATACAGCAAAATCCCAAAAAGGGAAGGCATCACTGATCAGTATTAGCAAATAACTACGGGCACTCATAAGATTGTCTAAGGCCAGCTTCGAGAGAAAATTGCACAGGACACTAAGGATAATCACAAGGCTTTCTTTAGTTATGTTAGGAACCTGGGTGGTAATTCCCAGATATGCTCAAAGGTAGTCCAAAATGTCAATAGAAACACCAAACCCACAGACATTGCCAACATTCTAGCTGACAGGTTCAGCGCAAACGTCTCCCCCCCTCCACACCAAAAGGGCAAATATTTCTCCCAGCAGAGTGCTGCCCCCCTGACATCTCAGATGCTCAGGTAAGAGCCGCCCTCTCCAAAGCAATAAACACTGCATCAATGGGACCAGACAGTGTCCTGGGCTGTGTCCTACATGAACTCCAAGAAGAGCTACAACCAAACATAAAACTACTGTTCAATCCCAGCCTTACTACAGGATATGTGGCCAAAGAGTGGCGTACAGCAACAGTGGTCCCTCTACAGAAAGGTGGTGCCTCACCGGATCCTGGACACTATCGCCCCATCAGCCAGACTAGCTCGGTCTGCAGAGCTATGGAAAGGATCATCATGGACCTCATAAATAAAGATATTGGGGACCTACAGACACTGGATCATACCCAGTTTGGCTTTAAGGGCAGATCCTGCCTCTCAAACCTGGTTGATTTCTTTGAAACAGTCAACAAGGCCATTGACGAGGGGAAGGTGGTCCACACAGCCTACCTGGACCTCGCAAAAGCCTTCGATACAATACCCCACTCGGGCATTCTAGAGAAGCTCGCCAGCTTAAATATAAGCCCCTATGTCACTAGATGGATTGCACACTGGCTCAAGGACAGAACCCACATGGTTAGAATTGCTGGAGCCATGCCAGACTCCAAACCAGTTACAAGTGGTGTCCCACAAGGCTCAGTCCTGGGACCTCTCTTTTTTGGTATATATTTATCGGAGGTACAGGCCAACATGGAAGGACTGTGGCTGACCAGATTTGCAGATGACTGCAAACTGGACGCCATAATCGACTCTCCAGCCGACACAAGCATCCTCCAAAAGGGCCTCATAGAAACAGACAACTTGTGCCAGAGCCATGGCCTCAAGCTGAATGCAAAAAAGTGTATAGTCATCCCCTTTGGCAAAAACAAAGTGCCCACAAAGTACCACATAGGTGGTAATCCATTAAGTACAGAAGAAGTAATTAGGGACCTGGGGACCCAAGTTGATAGCAATCTCTCATTTGACAACCATGTGGCCAAAGTGGTTAGAAAGACATTTTATATAGCCCACCTCATCATGAAGGGATTCACATCTAGATCAGGGGAGGTCATCGAGCCTCTTTACTCATCCCTCATCAGGCCCATAATTGAGTACAATGCCCCTTTTGGGATGTACCTTACCAGACACCTGCAGCAAGTGGAAAGACCCCAAAAGTACCTCACCAAGAGGATCAAGGGGCTCAAACAGATGCCGTATGCTGCCAGGTTAAAGAAACTCCAGCTCTACTCAGTGGCATACCGCCTGTTCAGAGGCGATCTGTGCCTGATGTATAAAGCCATGTCAAACCCGGACTTAATGGGCATGCTGCACCTGAGAATATCCAAATCCCATCGAGCTACACGCTTGAGAGACTTGAACCTCAGCACTGAAATAAATAGGACATGCTGGAGGGACATATTCATAACCCGGAGGCTCACTTCACTCTGGAATAAAATCCCAGTCATGGTTAGGCAGAGTCCCTCATTGACTCTCTTCAAGAGGAATCTTGATGAGTGGATGGGACATCGTAGGTTTACCCCGGGTATCACTTCTGTGTCACTGTTGGACAGAGGCACAGTATACTAACCTTGAAAAAGGGCATGGCAAGATATATTTACAATGGATGGCGACAGCCAAACACATTCTGGCTAGGTTTATAAATGCCCTAGGGCAGATAGCCTAGTATGAACCTATGAACCTATGAACCTATGTACCTTTTTCCCCATTAGCCCTATGTGCTGTTAATCACCATGGCAATCACAATCCTATGGTAGCATGTGCAAAGGTCAGTTGTCAGTCACCTCTATGGTACAGTTGTGGAATATGTGGGTCATGTGGCAATGTCACAGCTGCCACATGTACACAGTCAACCCTCTCCCCTACACATGGACGTACAACATATGTATGAGATGGAACCACATAGCCAAACTGGGGACTAAGCACTCTGAACCCAGTACTGGCATAACCTGTCAGGTGGCATGAAATACTACAGTGACTACAATACCAGTCTGATGTAGACCTACACTGACAGCAATACAAGCAAGTGAACACACTGGGCCATTCGTGGAGCCTAATAATAGCATCCTGCCTGAGCGGCAGACACCTCTGCAGCTGGCACACAGGCATATGTTATGCCAGAACACATCACGCATAACACATAGCACACAAATCCTGTGTGCCAAACAGTCACAGCCTGTACGGCTAGACAACACACCTGCCAAAGTTGTGTTAGGTACCTTTATTGTCCGGTACAGTGAGGTCACGCTCACCAGGCTAGACAAGGTGAAGGTCACAGTGATATGCCCATGGGGCACTATGGTCCACCACATAACACAAGCATACAGGTCAGTCAGAGGCATGGACACATATGACTCAGTCATTGTCCATGCCACATACCTTCTCCTGCTGTACTTATAGGGTGCTGACATCATCAGTGTTTAGAAAGGGGAATGCATCCTGTAGTGTGTTCTCCTAGTTGGCAAAAGGGACAATTCTTTCATACAGACTTGCACACACACTAATCCCCTCCACACACACTGAGCATTTGCAGGATTCAAACCCCTACGGCACTATGTTATGACACTCGAGATGGATGCATTAGCAGAGCACACTATTCACATTACTGGGAGGTTTTAGTGCATCGGGAATGTTAGAAAGATATGTGCATCCTATAGTGTGTTATTCAAAGGGTTAAAGGACATTTCTTGATGCAGACTTGCACACACACACAACACACACACACACTGAGCATTTGCCCTACCTCTCTATCTAACTGTGTATGTTTATGACCGAGATGATGCAGCATTAGGCGCTATTCACATTACTTGGAGGTTTCCCTTCTCCTGCTTTACTTATAGGGTGCTGACATCATCAGTGTTTAGAAAGGGGAATGTGCATCCTGTAGTGTGTTCTCCTAGTTGGCAAAAGGGGCATTTCTTTCATACAGACTTGCACACACACTAACCCCCTCCACACACACTGAGCATTTGCAGGATTCAAACCCCTACCTAACTATGTTATGACACTTGAAATGGATGCATTAGCAGAGCGCACTATTCGCATTACTGGGAGGTTTCCCTACTCCTGCTTTACTTATAGGGTGCTGACATCATCAGTGTTTAGAAAGGGGAAAGTGCATCCTGTAGTGTGTTTTCCCAGTTGCCACAAGGGACATTTCCCTCACACAGACTTGCACACACACCAACCCCACTCACCCACTGAGCATTTGCAGGATTCAACCCCCTACCTAACTATATTATGACACTTGAGGAAGACGCATTAGCAGAGCGCACTATCCAGATTATTGGGCATCTGTTCTGCACCTGCAGTATTTATAGGGTGCTGACATCATTATTTCTACAGAGGAATGTACATCTAGTACTACCTGTCAGGTGGGGGATAGCATATATATGCATTTGCAGCCACCTACGTCAGGGTCAGATATGCACATCGCACTGGCAGGTTATGTTTTATACCATGCTTCATGACCACAGGACCTGTAACACACAACACAACCAGTCCTGACCACCCCTCCCACATCCAGGACACACACTTTGCTTCCCTGGGCACAGTGCCAAGATATGCAGGTGTTCACATACACCATTCCAGTTGTTAACGTCAGGTACAGGCATATTGTGTGTGGGAACTACTCAGGCCTCTACAACATTACCCTACAGCCACTACAATTTGTGAGTCCATGTGCTATGGCAGAATGACTCACCACAGCCACAAGGGGGAATACATATTGCACCTGACCATTTACAACATGGGTACTCACTGTTCCACACCAGAGGTAGACCACCATTGTTGATATCTGACCATACCCACCTTTCCCTGGCCATCCATATCCCATCCCCACCCCCAGGCAAGGTTGTCACTGCAAACAAACTGTATTTATCAAAAGCAGACTTTACACTTGTGAAGACTGGGATGGAAGACTTCAAAGGACCCATGCTGGGGGAGTGTACAGGCCACTCTGCATAATCCTTCACAATTGCATTCTATGAGCATGTGGAAGGTTTGCATTGATCATGCTATCCCAAATATACCCATGACTGCTCCACAACAGGACACCTGTCAGATGTACACCAGCCATATATGAGCTGTCCAACAGACAGAGTGAGCTAATACATTGCAGAGCAGTAGCCCACAGAGGGAGGACATCTCTGAACAGTACTGGCATGACACTTCAATCCCTCATAATCATCACGACACAGTGTTGACAGTGAAATTGTCCAGACAATGCAGATAAGGCTCCCCTCAGTCTGTTATTGACGCCCACTTACTGTTAGAGGTCCTCAGCAACCCTCTTCCAGCACACACCAACAACATGGCTGTGGCTTAGCAAATTCAAACCCTGGGATCTCCACTGTGTCCCTGCTTGACAGAGGCACAGCACACTAGCCTCACATGGTGCCTTATGTGACCTACTTTACAGTGGCACAGTAGCCTACTGTAACAACGTGGGAGGCAGACGCCAAGCACACTCTGGCTAAGCTGTCATTCCCTAGGGCAAACAGCCTAGTGTTGACCTCTACACCAATATGTTTAATTGTCAGATGCACATTATTTGTTGCTGATAGACTGTTTGCAGGTCTTTATTGCCATAGCATTCCCTGTTTGTATGAACAACTTGTGTATCTGTGGAAGATGTTTGCATATGGGAGGGATCCACTATATCACGTATGTCTCTGTAGTCATTTAACTGTGTGCACTGGGCAGATTGCTGTAATGTGGTTGGTTCATGGAATAACACGTACAAATACCAGATATGTGTGGCCAACTGCTAAACTGAGATTTGGCCTAAGTGTGTGAGCATGCCCAGTTCAGCCTTCCAATGGCATGTTGTCTGACATATGTCTCATTTATCAAAGTGTGCGAGCATGCCCAGTGTGAGCTTTCCATATCTTGAACTCTGCAGCCCACCACATTTGTGGATAAGTGTGAACTTCAACAAATATCTCCCATTTATGGTTGTGCGTTGTGTGTCATGTTGTGTAGTTACTGTCCAACTGCTTTGTGTGTGAACACAACAGGGATTATACTGTGCCTGCAGGGTTTGCATGGGATACTTTGCATACAGTTGTCAACATCCTTTCATACTGACCTAACACTGTAGTACCGTATAGTGTACTGGTTCAGTACTTTCACTGTGGTGGACAGTATCCTGGGCTTTAGCCCTATCACTGCTTTACAGTTCCATAGTGAGCACAACAGCCTGGTTAGAGGCCAGTTGTGCACATCTGACCATGTTGCATTATGTTCAGATATGAACTACTTAAACCAGGCTTGTCCAACATTGGTAGTGTATTCCACAACATAGGTGTACATTTGCAAACACTAGCGATGTGCCTTAGGCCATTTCTAATGCTAGTCGGAGAGTGTGTCCTTCGACACACATTGTAAGTGGAGTTTGTCATGACATATGTCATGGTTTGTATACTGTGCCTCCGTCTACCTGTGACATAACAGTGATACCCAGGGTAAACCTACCATCTCCCATCCACTCATCAAGATTCCTCTTGAGGAGAATCGATGAGTGACTCTATGGATAACCTGTACTGGAAGTTTACTTATGAGTGGGAGTGGCTTCTGTGTTATGGATCATGCAGTACAGCTTGTCCTATGTTATGTCAGTGCTGGGGTTCAGGTCTCTCATGTGCATAGCTCACTGCCATTCAGATTGTACAAGGTGCAGCATGTTTATTGATTCCAGCTTGGACATGGCTTTATACATCAGGCACATCATGCCTCTGGGTGGGCAGTATGGCAGTGTGTGTAGCTGAAGTTTGTTTAATCAGGCAACACATGGCATCTGTTCAAGCTCTCTGATACTCCTGGTGAGGTACTGTTGGGGACTTTACAGCTGATGGAGGTGTCTGCTGAAGTACATCCCACAGGGGCTATTGTAGTCAATTGTAATGCTGATGAAGGATGACTGCAGAGCCACAATGACCTCCCCTTATCTAGATCTGACAACCTTCATGATTAGGTGGGTATATGGTATGTTTCTGTAAACAGTACAGCCACATGTTTGTCCAATGCAGGATATCTATCACCTTGTGTCCCCAGGTCTCTCATTACATGTGAAGTATGTAATGGGTTAACACCTATGTGGTAATTGGTGGGCACTTACTGTATATCCACGGGGGTTGACTATACACTTTTCTGCAATTAGCTTGCTGACATGGCTATGGCACCAGTTGTCTGTTTCCATGTGGCCCTTTTATGGGATGCTTGTGTCAACTGGAGGGTCAGATATGGTGGGCAGTTTGTAGTCCTCTGCAAACATGTTCAGACACAGTCCTTCCATGTTGGCCTGTACCTATGGGACATATCTACCAAACGAGGGAGGTCCCAGGACCAAGCCTTGTGGGATGCCAGTTATATCTGGTTTGTAGTCTGACATGGCTGCAGCATGTCTGACCATGTCAGTTCTGTCCTTGGTCTGGTTTGCAACCCCTATGTTTAAGCTGGTGAGCATATCAATAATGAACACATAGGGTATTGTATGGAAGCCTTTGCAAGGTCCAGCTACACTGTGTGGACCACATTGCCCTCATCAATAACTTTAATGACTGTTTCAAATGAGTCCAACATGTTTACGGGCAGGGTCTGCACTTAAGAAAGCCACACTGGGTAGGGTCCAGTGTCAGTAGGTCCCCAATATCTTTATGTCTGTGGTACATGCTGATCCTTTCCATAGCTGTGCAGACCAGCTTCTCAGGATTCTGGGGTGGTAGTTTTCAGTATCCATTCAGGCAACACCTTTGTTGTTGTACACTGCTCTTTGGGTACATATCCTGTGGTAAGGCTGACATTGAGCAGTAGTGTGATTTGGCATTCCATTCTTCTTGGAGTCCATGTTGGACTCAGCCCAGGACACCATCTCATACCATTGCTGCTGTGTGTTTTGCTTTGTAGATGCTGGCTGTTACCTCAGCATCTGCAATGTCAGGGGGCCAGCAGTCTTCTGGGATAGATATTTTGCATTCGGGGAGGGGGGGTTGCACTGCACCTGTCAGGATGTATGTTGGCAATATGTGTGTGTGTTTGGTATGTTGTTTGTAATATTTGTGTGATTCAGAGCATATCTGTGAATTCCCAACACGGTTCCTACCATCAGTTGAGGAAGCCTTGCGATTATCCTTAGTGTCCTGTACAATTTGTATCTTCATAGGTTCATAGGTTCATACTAGACTATCCACCCTAGGGCATTTGTAAGCCTAGCCAGAGTGTGTGTGGCTTTCGCCACCCCTTGCTATGTGAATATTATGGTCATTTATGATTTGCTTTGCTGTGCCTCTGTCTGGACATGACACAGTGAAGACCCCCAGTGTAAATCTACGATCATCCATCCACTTGGCAAGATTCCTGTTGAAGAGTGTCAGTGAGGGGCTCTGCCTAACATGGAGTGGGATTCTGTTCCAGGGTGTGGGGAGCCTCTGGGTTATGTATCTGTCCCTCCATCACAACCTATTTCATTATGTGTTGAGGTTGACATCTCTCACTTTCACAGCTCCGATGGCTTTGAGTTTTCTGGGGTGGAGCATGTCCATTACTCCTGTGTTGGGCATGGCCTTCTACAACAGGCATGCAATGCCTCTGTGTAGGCAGTATGTGACTGCATTCAGCTGGGGTGTCTACAGCCAGGCAGCATATGACTTATATTTGAGACCCTTTATCCTCTTGGTGAGGTACCTTTGAGGTCTTTCTAACTGCTGCAGGTGTCAGGTAAGGTACATCCCAAATGAGGCATTGTACTAGATTATGGGTCTGATAAGGGAACAGTATAGGGGCACAATGACCTCTGTTGACGTAGATGTGAATCCTTTCATGATACGGTGTCCAATATAGACAGCCTTCCTAGCCACATTAGCAATGTGAGTGTCACATAACAGGTTACTGTCCACTTGTGTCCCTAGGTCCCTGATTACTCCTTCCATACATAATAGTTTACCACCTATGTGGTAATTTGTGAGTACCTTGTTTGGTATTTGGTGGGACATTCATACTGTCCAGTGTCTTCAGGATGGCTGGGTGGGGTTCCTGTGTGTGAGAGTGTGGTCTGTAGCATGCTACGGACTGTACAGCAGTCTTGCCTATGATTAGTTGCACATGGGTGGACTCCAATGCCTTGTGCATTGTCAGTTACCTGGACATATGGGTGTGTGTGCTGAATATGGATACTCACCCTCCTTTTATGTTTTGTTCCAGGTTTTGAGGCCATAACACATGATATGTGGTATAACCTGGTAGTGCTGGTGTGCTGTCAGGAGGCTTGCAGCAGGTTTGTCACTGCACAGACATCGATGTTCTCCATACTGGGGAGGGCCTCGGGAGCATGCATATTGAGGTTTACACATCTGGCATTGGTCAGCATTACCCTTATGTTTCTTTCCACTTATGTTTTCTAGGGTGGTGGGTTAGTCTTTTCAGTCTTGCCTACGAAAGACTCTATGGGGCAAAAGCCTTATCCAATATCCAGACACCCAGGGGTAACAGGTGCAAGCCATCCCTGGAACAGCTGCATGGCTTGTCAAGCATGACATCCCAAGCAGACAAACATTGGATCCCCTTGGAATGACACCAGTAATTGTGCCACTTGTTATAACTGATCATTCTGTGTTTGTACTGTGGCATCATTCTTGGTGAGGGTAGGATGCTGCAAACGGTCAGTGTCATACCGGCCTGGACTACATAATCGGTGAGCTCATCTATGTCTCCTTTCATGTAGTCCAGGGTGGTACATCTCAGGTCATTCACACAAGCATGGACTATGACTGCATCATATTTCTACTTGCTTTGGGGTGACCTGCATACTTGCGTTATGTGGCGTATTGTAGCAGCCTACAGGCAGCTTACTGTACCCTTTCCCTTGTTCAGTCTGGTGTGCGGGACAGCAGCATGTCTCACTATGGAGTCACCTATTACAACTGTATCAGGCATGTTGTTTCTCCTTCTGGCCTGTGACTGTTCGGCACACCATCTTTGTGTACTATGTGTTGCATGTGCTATGTTTGGAGGTTGTTTGATTGGGTGTCTGCTTTGGAGGCCTCTGCTGGTGTGGTGTGTTTGTAATTCGGGCCTCCGGGAATGTTTTTCTGTGTTTATGTCTTTGGTTTGCAGTTGTCATAGGTCTATGTGGGACTGGGTTTGTGGTGTGTGTGGTTACCTTCTCCTCCTGACTAGTTTTGGGAGTACTGAGTTGAGGGAGCTCAGCCTCCAGTTTGGATAAATGGTTGCATCTCTCACATATATTTGTATTTCTTGGGGGGAGTTGAGGGTTGTCTGTGTACTTGGGCCAGGTGTAACATTGCCTCAAGATTCACAGATTCCACTTGTTGTAGCTGGCCTTAGTGGATTGTACGTGTGGACATATTTTATTGCCATACTACTGATCAGGGATTACTTCTTTTTTTATGTTTGGTCTATCATGTAGTAGCTTCCTCATTCTCTTGCATGGTTTGGTAATGGCAGGAGTCCACCATGCCAGATGCCTGCGTATATGGCATTGTGTCTTGTTTTAATTTAGGATTGCATAATCCAAGCATTCCTGGCAGTGTTCATGGAATGCCTGTATAACAGGTTCTGAGGTGTGGCCCATATTTGGCACCTGCACAGGGCCTTTAATGGATTCCACATCAGTTTGGAGGAATGCAACTTTTGCTTTGCACATGTTTTTCACTGTGGTTTTCTGGCCAGGGACTGTGGTCAGGATGTGTATATCCAGTGTGATTACTCTATGGTCTGGTCTTACCAGTGAGCAATACACTTCTCATCTTGCCATCCAGTACCCATGTTGCTGATTATCACATCCAGTATGCTTACCCCTCTTGTGGGAGTGGTACGTTGTTCCTGGGCATTTTGGTTTATGGATTCTATGAACTTTTGTCCTACAGTGTTGGAACTAGTATAATGCTCCCAGTCTATGTCTGGGTATTTTCATTCACCCAATATAATGTGGTTTGGAGGACTTTATATATTCATGTATTCCAACATAGGCCAGGTGCAGTTCCTGGTGTTGTGATGGTAGTCTGTAGCAGGCTATAAACTGGGAGGCAGTTTTAGCCACTGTTACTTGACCATGGCTAGTCCATGCTGCTTCTTGTTGTGGTACCAACATGGGGGTGTGGTAATCCTTGACAATTATTGCTAGTCACCCTCCTTTTCTAGCTTGTTCCATGTTTTGAGGCTGTACAGCACAGTATGAGGTTAACCTGGTAGTGTTAGGGTGCTGTTGTGAGCCTTGACCCAGTTTTCTGTTACAGCACAGATATCATCATTCTCCATACTGGGCGAGTTTAGACTGCATGCATGTTGCTGTTTAGACTTCTGGCATTGGGTAGCATTACATCTAGGTTCTTATCCTTTCTGATACCTATGGAGGTAGGTTTGTGTTTTGAGCCTTACCTATTCAGGGCACACTGTGGGTAACAACATCCTTTGCCAGTATCCATATGGCCTGCACTGATAGGTGCACGCCAGTCCTAGCAGGTGGAGCATCATGTCATGCTCAGCATGTCATCCCAGGCTGGCACACATTGGATCCCCTTTGACTAACTGCAATACTTCAGCCAATTATTGCAATTGATCATCTCATTGTCATATTGTGGCATGATGCTTGGTAGTCACGGTCCTCAGGTGTGCATATAGTACATGGTGTTACATTACTTAACACATGGCATTCATGCCTCAGGTGGTGCTGCGGGGCTGCCTCTGTCGGATGCACATATTACACTCCATGTACATGTTTGTGAGCAGGTCATGTCATTTTAGGCATCCCTGTTATTATTTGAGTGAATCAAAGGGAGTATCATTCTCAGGGTTCCTACTGAGCCAGTGTATGTGCTATGCGTTGCCTCTTTGCCAAGGCCAGGGCATACTGGGCACGCCTCTTTCTGCCTACTGGGAAAGGCTCAGGTTGTTCCTCCTCCGAGTCACGCTCTGCCTGTGATGGCCTTGGCAATGGTGGGGGGCTGTTTGGCCCAGCCCTATGCTGGTCCTGCTGCAGCTGTTTTCGCAAGATCATATTATGTAGCATAGCACATACCATGACAATTTGGGTACATGTAGTTGGTGTGTACTGCAAGGCTCCACCAGATGTGTCCAGACACCGGAACCGTGACTTGAGCAGCCCAAACACACGCTCTATTACATTACGTGTTTGTGTGTGTGCCTCATTATGGCATTCCTGTTCAGGTGTGTGTGCATTTCTGATGGGTGTCATCAGCCACGGCTCCAGTGCATAACCTGCATCCCCCACTAGGTGTCCGTGTGGGATGTCCCCATTGGCAAATGTCTGGTACAGCTGCGTCAAATGCCAGATGTGGGAATCATGGTAGCTCCCAGGGCAGCCAGCACACACATTCATTATTATGCCCTGGGCATCACACATGACCTGGCAGTTGATAGAGGGGAAGCCCTTGCGGTTAATGTAGGCCCTACCCCGCTCACCAGCTGGTGCTTTGATGCGTATGTGCGTGCAGTCTATTGCACCCACTACCTCAGGGTATTCCACTATTTGCTGGAAGAGACGTATATTGCTGGCCAATACCTCACGGGCATTGGGGAAATATACATGATCACAGACATGTGCTGACATGGCATCCAGGAACTGGTGCAGTACCCTGGAGGCTGATGCCTGTGATATCCCCATCATATCACTAGTTGGTCTTTGGAAGGTACCTGTTGCTAGTATTCTTAGGCCAACACATACCTTGGTTTCCACTGGGATGGGTTCCCCTCTGTTGGTTCTGTGTGTGAGGCGTGGCCTGCAAAGCTCAACTATTTGCTGCAGGAGCTCTCTGTCCACTCTATAGCGCTCTATCTCCAGCTCATGTAACCCGTGGTAAGTGACCCTGGGCCTGTACACTCTTCTCCGTCTCCTCACTGTGGGTTGTCTGGCACCATCTGCTTTGTCACCACCCTCAGCAAGTCGCCTATGTCTCATTATGACAGCTATGGCAGCCCCTAACATTTCTGCTCTGAGTTCAGCTTTTTCAGTTTTCACTTCTAACAGCTTACTCCTGTCCTGCAGTGTCTCTTGAGAGAAACATCCTGCACTGCTGTTTGCAGAGTTTTAAGTGCTGGGC
Organism: Protopterus annectens; assembly: GCF_019279795.1. NCBI lineage: Eukaryota > Metazoa > Chordata > Ceratodontiformes > Protopteridae > Protopterus > Protopterus annectens. The sequence goes on along the minus strand of NC_056725.1, from coordinate 1,322,564,601 downwards.
TACTATTCTGCCTGTGTAATTTCCTGCTTCTAATTGTTTTCACCTGTTAGCTCCAGCAGTATTCCCTGCTAGCTTCTTATGAATTGTGTTGCTTCATTTTTCCTTTCTGTTTCCTCAGGGGGGAGCAGCGTGCATACCAGCAGAAACACGCTCACAGTGGCTTACACGCGCGCACACATGCTTACACGGTTCAGAATCTGCTTATTCGGGTTAAAACATGCGCACACCCGCGCAAACAGTGTTACAGGTCTGCCAACAGGCTCCTACATGCTCAGTCTGCCCTACACGCGTGCACACCAGCGCAAACAGTATTAAACATGTACCAGCACGCTCCCACATGCTCAGTCTGCCTTACACGCGTACACACTGCCCTACACGCGCTTCATGGTGCACACACGTGCACATGCACGCCCAGCAAGAAACTTTGGTGTAGGCAACAGTGTACATCTTCCATTTCTTGACTTTCCCATGCTTATGTTGTGGCACTCCTCTTTCCATGATATGTGTCTGACATCTGTCATGTAACACTGACCTCCAATGAACTGCATTTCTTTCTGCCATTCCCCCCTGTGATATCACCTATCTCCTACTCTGTTCCTCTCCCTTATGTAACTCTTACACTACTCAGAATGTGCTCATTTGCTATGTGACAGTGGAATTCAGTATCCTAACACTCATTTGCATCAGATTGCCTACTAATGCTTAGTTACATGTCTTAGACTCAGCTTCCCCCCTTAGCAACCACTAAACGGTGGCCATGTTGTTTTTGGTCTGCTGGTCCCTGCATTGTAAACCCATGTATTGCATAAAACCCACATTTGTGGGTTTATAACCTTTATTTTTATGTTTTATACAGCGCAGCCCATTTGCGCGGGGCTGCGCTGGGTTTAAACATCGGCGATCGCTGAAAAAAAATATATATATTTTTTTAATATTTGCATCGGGGTACCTTGCCAATGGCCACATATTTGGCCATTGGCATGCTGCCTAACACATATGCATCCTTTATTTGGGGCTGACATGGCTCCATTGTGGTTTTTGCAGAAACGTACTCAGTTGTTAACTGAGTACATTTCTGCAGCTAAAACGGCTCTTACACAGGCTGCTTTGGGCTTCCTGGTTCAGTAATCTACCTCATTTGCATGCTATTCGGCTGCAAGTGAGGTGATTAGCATATCCACGCCCACTCCGTGTAAGAGACGTTTTAGCTGGTCTCTTACACGGACTTTAGGGCTGTTCCTGGATCGCGAAGGCTGCATGCACTACTCTTAGACTCCGTGCAAGCCTTCGTGAATCCTGCCCAGTAACTATTACATGTGTAATATTTTGTAAACAACTTACACTATTTCAGCAACCAGTCAAGTTACACACATACTGTCAGCAACATTTTATTCATCTAGCTAAGAGCTTTCACATGAGGTGAAGGAGTTCTGCCCATGTTACTTGACTGTTGAGATATTTAGAAAAAATGTGAAAATTATATCTATTTAAATTAATATCATAAAAACAGCAGTTAATATCTATGTCCCTGCACTAGACAGAGGTCAACTATTAATGCAGTTGAGTTTGCCATTATGTAAGCTTTAAGAAGAAATATTTTAAAACCTTGTACATAACATGGTTTTGGAATTATTGAGGCAAATATGAACAAGCAATATTTGACGCCTAGAGGTGTCAGTGGGAGTTAATTGCAGATGCACCTGGAGGCGTCACTCTGATGTAATGAGTTAAGAAAGCAATTAGGATATTTAATCAAATTTCTCCATAAGAAGAGGACAATTACAAGCTGGCAGTATTAAAAATGAAAAAAGAAATGGCCTTACTTAAGACATTTGCTTCTTTAACATAAATGAAGGGATCCAAGAAAATATTGCTTCATATAGAACAGTGTTAAGACATATAGCACATGGCTGAGAATCTTGGCAACTGTGTGATTCATTTCAAAATTGTCTGAGGCACAGCAAATAATCATATAAGAGGCAGCTGCTAACAAAATCTGACTTGATACTGAAAAACACGCACACACTCTATTAAGTGTAAAGTTAAAATCTGTAAGTAAGAAGTGGAAATGTGAAAAGCAATATGAAAATAAAGTGCATAAACTGTAAAAAAAATAATAAAAAAATGTAGTTGTTATGCAGGTGACTATGTGTTAGCGAACACGGCATTAGGTAACAAAGAGCAGCAAGGAACCACACCCACTATAAATATTGTGGCTACAGGTATAATAATAATAATAGATATAATAATAGATAATGCACAGCTGGAATCAATCACGTATCTCTAGGCCTGATACTAAGTACTGGATGCAAGTCAGGTCATTTTGCATATCAACTTCATAGAATGTGTGGAGACAATAACCGTTTTGTGATAATGTTTTAAGTCTAAAATGCACAGCAGCAAAAATATTAATGTTATGGAATCAAACAAGCAGTCAAAATAATTGTGAGCAAGTAGAAATAGTCTGTCAGTATACTACAAGTTAGATGAAGGGTTAAGGATTCAGCAATAGGCCCTATGACTAAATGCCTAATAGAAAATCTATGAATAAGTGTCAGAACATTTCAGGATGTATGCAATAAGAAATAACAGATAAATAGCAAAGTGGATGCATTTAAAATTGACAAAGTGGATGCATTTAAAATTGACACAGGAGCAGAGTGTATTACGACATCTGAGTCTACTTTCAAAATGTTGTCTCTAAACTGTCTTAAGTCTGTATATATGCTGGTATCATATTCTGGGCAAAAGCTAAAACCATTGGCATAGATGTAATTTATAAGCAGCTGTTTCAAGCTGTAGCTTTGCAAGCCCAGTTAAAGCAAACAAAAATAACAGGCAATGAAGCTTGTCTGGCTAAGTTATGGTTAAAAGGGGTCCCTATCAGTTGATTGAGTTTTCAGAAATGCAAACTCCATATCCATATTAAGACCGTATAACTGAGTCTTTAAAAACTAGAAGCTTTTGAATGGAGATAGCAGTATAGTGAGTATCGGGAAATTTACCCTTTTCCTCACTGTAGTATGATCTTGGAGTTGGTATATATAATTTGCAGGGGATGTGGGGTGCAGAGGAGGGCTTGCCCTCAAAAATGTAAACAAAAGAAAAAAATAGATTTTTTTTTTTTTTTTTGAGGTTTGAGTTTTTGGAAACTCAATCATATAGTCTCTCCAATATTTTTTTAGAGTTTCCAAGCAGTTGATCATCTGACATAGACCCAGTTAAATGGATGTAGACAGTTCATCTAGAAAACATTGAGTTAAATGCAATTTACAGTCATAACATACAACACTTGGCTACTGGAGAATCAGAAATGGCATCTATGAATTAATTCTGTGAGTATATGTGAGAGGACAGTACATCAGAATAACGAGATGAAAAAAAAAAACAATACAAAGATCATCAAAAGTTATAAGTTAAGAACCTGTTTAAAAAAAAACTGGTGTTTTCAGAATTCTACTGATAAATTACATATCAGAAAGAGAGAACACATTAAAAATTTTCTTGTACAGAGTACTTTGCTGTAAGTGCAAAAGTATTAGTTGCTGAGCATTAAGGCTGAAACAAAGTCTTGCACTAAATTTCTAGAGAGGCATTCTGGTTTACCTGAGCATGTAGAACAGTAGAAGACAAAGTATCAGAGTAACTTAGCAACTTATAACCAGAAGCATTGCTAGTTATGCTACTTCATACATAATGCCTTTTGCTGGCAGGCATAAAATTAAACAGAAGCTGAAATGCATGGAATGGCTTGCTATGACAGTGAGATAGACAGATCCTGCTGAATGGGTCAAAAGCCTGGAGCAAGATAAATAAGGAATAGCATAGACTCAGAGGATCTCAACAGAAGAACAAAGAGGCATCAAAATCCTGTACAGACTGGTGATGAAGAATATACCATTATGCTGAATGCTGACTATTGGATTCAAGTTATGTCTTTATACCTGTTAAACTGGATAATGCCCTGACCAAGGTACATGTCAGAGGGGGGATATGATATTCGTTGTTAGGTCTACTAGAGGAAATAAACCAGGATTATTACTTTTTTGGACCTTAAGGAGATTAACAACATAAGCTGTGCAACATAGAAGGATTTTCTAACCATTACAGAAATATGGTGTTCAAAGGAGAGTATGTCATCAACATAGGTATCCAAATCTCTGATCACTGCCCTAGATTTAAGCAGAATGTTATCTATATGGTATGAGCTAAGCACTTAAACAAATGTAACAGATCTCAACACTTTTACACCAAAAAGGACTGAATTTTCAGCTTGTTACTGTGTACTGGTACTTTCTGATGTTCCTCAGAAGCTTCTGTGATAGACTAAAAGTCCTAAAGTGTCCTAAGACATGATCTCTGATTAGCCTTCCATATTGAATGGCCCAGCACTCTTTGAACTCCTTTACCTAAATAGAACTAATGGTACAGCAAATGCCACTCTAGAGACCTAAACCTCTATTACCACATCAACAAAACCACTTCACATGATGGGTGCCTAGTCTAATGTATATCACATTTTTAGAATAGACTGCCCTTACTTATTAAGTAGATTACTTTTCTGGTAACTTTTATGACCAGTATTGGTAACTGTATGGGTGATTGCAAATTTTCACCTGGGATTTGAGAAAAAATCTACATAATGGGGGATATTATTAGTCACTCTCACACACACACACACACACACACACACACACACACACACACACACACACACACACACACACACACATAAAGCATGGTTCACAGACTGTATGCAATGGCAGGGCTAGAGAATCAGTAGTGTAAAATACGGTTCTAGATGAATTGGTCATGTTGATTAATGTCGCCAAATAGACATGAGTATTTGACGGTGATAAGTGGATTGAGAACCCAGCCTGCTCCAGTCTATGACAGGGTCTCATGCTAGCAGTGGGAATGGGGTGCATGTGCTTCTATTGGCAAGTGTGTGCCTGCCATAAAATGCGGCATCCCTAGGTCAATAAGCTACTAGCTGGCTGGTGTCCAGTTGCCCAGCTTGGTTTACCTGGGAAAGCTCTGTTGAGCAAATGTTAGACATAAAACCAATCTACCTGATAAGCATGAGCTAAGAATTGCTGCACTCATGGTAATTTGAGTGATGGGCACAGCTTGGAAGTGAATGGCATAATGGTATGGATGAGATTGGACATCCTATGTATCAAGGAGACAAGATGGAAGGGGCAGTGCAGCAAAGCCACTTGGTTTAGGATCCAGATTCTACTACTCAAGAAGATGACAGGCTAGAAATGGTGCAGGAATTGTGGTGAGGGACAGGATTCAGAAGACAGTGTGGAATGTCATCCGAATTAGTGACAGACTCATGGCAGTCAGACTCCAGCCTCATGATAGGGCCGTATTCATAATCTCAGCCTATGCTCCACAACAGGGTTATGATAATGAAGAAAATATTGCATTCAGATAGCAGTTGTAGGACCTACTAGATAAAGCAGGACAGCATTAATTGGTGTTAATAATGTGTCGCTTGAATGCACATATCAGGATAGGTAGTACAGGATATGAGGACTGCCTAGGTCCACATGAGTTTGGCAACAGGAATAAAGATAGACCATTCAAGACTTCTGTCTGGCAAATGGCTTGATAGTAGCCAACACATGATTCAGAAAAATAGACAGTCACAAGATCACATACAAGAGTGGCCAACATGCAACTCATGTAGGCTTCCTCCTAGTAAGAAAAGGGCAATAGGGTAGAATTAGTGATTGCAAAGTCATCCCCAGTGAAAGTCAGCCTGCAACATCAGCCATAGGTTGCCACAATTAGCTGCAAGCAGTGGTCAGAGTAGGTGCTAAGGTTAACATAGACCAGGCTAAAGACCTGGAAGTTGACTGGAGAAAAAGCACAACAGTTCAAGGAATTACTCAGCGTTTCAGAACCTCAAGAAGAAGAAAATGAAATATGTGGAGTTGAGAAAGAATGGCAGCATCTCAAGCAGCATGTGTAAGGGCTACAGAATAGATATGCGGCTGAGCCAGACATGGAAATACAGTACATAAGGAAAGCTGGTGGTGGAATGCAGAAGTACAGGAAGTCATCAAAAGAAAGGAGGAGTCCAGGATAAAGTAATAGATAGAAAAGATGGATCAGGCTAGGAAGGAATACTGGTTGGCTAACAAAGAAATAAAGAAAGGAGTTTCAGTGTGGCAAAGAACAAGGCATCAAAGGCACTCTTTACCAGTTTCTGGAAAGTAAGTCAGTAGATGGCACAAAGAAACTATATCATGTTGCAAGGCAAAGACAGAAAGATAAAGAAGACAGATACCCTTCATAAGGGATGCCAGCAACATCCTGCTCACCAGTCCACAGGATATTAAAGTCAGACGGAAGGAGTACTTCCAGTAGCTTCAGATTCAAATCAGGATGCTGCACAACTGATCCAATGACTGCAGCGAGACAGATAGTTGAGAAGAAGTTAGAGATGAGGAAAGAATCCAAATGGGCATTTCTATACTTGGAAAAAGCATATGACAAGGTCCCAAGAAACTGACTTGGGCAATCTTGCAGTGGTTCAAAGTCCCATAAACATTGGTAGAATTAGTGCAGGCTGTACAAACAGTGTTCAGTCTCATAGAGGGATTCCCAGTGGGAGTGGGTGTGCACCAGGATTCAGCTCTGAGTCCACTGCTGTTCATACTCGTGATCGGCTACATTAGCAAACAAGTTGGAGGGGACAGATCAACAAAGTTGCTGCATGAAGATGATGTAGAATTATAAGCAGACTCTGAACAAGAACTTCAGCAAAGGATAGGTGAATGGAATGCAAAACTGAAGACACACGGGATGAAATGGAGTACAGATAAGACAGTTGTAATGATAACAAATGATAGAGTTCAGAAGAAGTTGAGAATTGAGATACAAGAAAAATAGTGGAACAGGTTAACAGCTTCAAGAATCTGTGAGGGGTGGTTGAGGAGGAAGGAAGTCTGAAGAGTTCACAACTAGAATCAGAGGGGCTGCAGCCAAGTGGCAGAGAGTGTCAGGTATAGTATATGACAGAAGAATGCCAAACAAGCTGAAAAGTAAGGTATACCAAACACTGGTGGGACCAATACTACTGTATGGTACAGAAACCTGGGCAGTAAAGGCAGAACATTTGAAGAAGCTAGAGGTGGTGGAGTAAGTGCCTAAGATGGGTGGTTGGATGTACACTGTGGGACAGATGAAGAAATAAGGACAGAAGAGCAGAAGTCAAACAGATCACAGTGGTTCAGGCACTTGTGCAGAAAAGCACAAGACAATGTGGTGGAGAAGATTTGGGTCAGACAGGAGGAAGGTGTTGAATGTATCTTGTATTCAAATGAGACACTGAGGCACTGTGATGGATTCAAATTGTTTATTGTACATAAATACATCAGGAGCTGTAACTGGAACATATATTTAAGCTAACTGACTCATTACTTCAAACAGACTTGCATGTGCATCTCCATCCATGCCTGCATTTCACTCTGACTGACTATACAAAATGGCACTGATCTCAGACATGCTTAGTAACTTATATGCAAGTGCTATCTAGCTACACTGGCTGACTAGGTACAATACACACAATGATATACATCCTCCCTCTTTCATTTGTTCAACATGCAGTAGGGGAGCAAGATATTTTACTAGCTAGATGTCACATCAACATATAACAACAAGTGAATTCAAGTCCAAGTCGCTGCATACCTCAAAATGGGTCTGGAAATTCTACCCAATCTTGTCACATAAAAACTTTGGGTTTAGCATCAGGGACAGTCTCTGGGGATTCTTTTACAATTGGAACTTTGGGGATTACACTGGGATTACATGAAGAAGATATACTGCTCTCTGGAATTTGAACAAGTGCAGAGTCACTCTGAGAGATGGTCTCTGGCACAGGCAATTTGCTGTGTCACTAGTTTGGAGACTGGTAATATGTGTCTTTGATTCCTTCTGAAATACATTCCATCAGATTGTATGATGTAAGACCTCAGTTCTTCACAAATATTTTTGACAAATCCCACTTGGTAATATCCTTTAGATGTTTGCATTCTCACAATCTCACCATGTATTAATGGTCTGAAGAGTTTGCTGGATTTATCATAGTACAACTTTTGTGACTGGCATTTTGTCAATAGTTGAGTTTTGACTATTCTGTTCTTTGCATTTGGAATTGATAACTGTTTACTGATTGGAAGAGTTGTTCTAATCTGTCTGAACATCAATCTCTGAGCAGGTGAACCAAGCAAATTATCTTGAGGAATGTTTCTGAGACTAAGTAGGTTAAAAAAAACATTGGTACCATCTCTCCTGGATTTCTCCAAGTACTTTGCACTTTGAGCTGTATGGTTAACTAATCCATTGGACTGTGGATACTCAGGACTACTAGTAACATGGGCAAAGTCCCAAGACTCAGCAAAGTTCTTGAACTGCTGACTTGTAAACTGTGCACCATTGTCAGATACAATTTTGTGCAGACTACCATGAACAGAAGAATGTCTCTTCGATTTTGTAATGACAGTGCTTGATGTTAAGTTAGGAAGAAGGTCAATTTCAAACCAATTCTAAGAGTCTACTAACACTAAATAATGTCAACCTTTCCGCTAAAAAATATCAGTGGCAACTGTCAACCATTGTAGTTTAGGAATCTGGTTTAGCTGAAGTGGTTCTTTTTATTGGTGTGATTTAGTACTCTTGCAAATAGAACATGCTAGAGTTTCCTTCTCTATATCTTTTTGACATAGAAGGCCAAAATGCTATGCCTCTTCCCCTCCTTTTGGTTGAATCAGTACCCAGGTGAACACAATGGAAAATTGTAATATATTTCTGTTGTAATGCTGAAGGAATGACCACTTTATGATCTTTCATGATGATTCCATCTTCCATCATGAGCTCATCTCTGTAGGGAAAATACTTCTGTATGTCAAGTGGTAAACTAGTTTGTCATGCTGGCCATCCTTGACTGATAACATGTTTCAGCATCTGGAGAACTGGGTCTGAAGCTGTGTCAAGATGTGACGAGGAAAAATTTCAAACTTCCATGACTTCAAAGTCTACTTTCACATTGTTATGCTGTTCTGTTTGTCTGGGTGGTCTTGACAAAGCATCAGTAAGGTATAGAAAATTACCATTTGTGTAGACAATACTGAAATTGTACTTTTGCAGATTTAACATCATGTGCTGCAAGCATGCTGGGGCTGTATGTATTGGTTTTCTCAGGAATTGTCACCAGTGGTTGCTGATCAGTCTCTATTTGAATAAGTTTACCGTAAATATAATCACTGAACTTCAAACACGAGAACACTATTGCCAAAAGCTCTTTTTCAATTTGTGCATACTGCATCTCAGTTTGGGTTAAAGTTCTGGATGCATAGGCAACAGGGATGCCTTCTTGAAGTCATGCTGCATCAAGACCATACTTTGAGGCATCCCACAAAAGAGTTACAGGTTTGTGAATATCATATCTCACCGTGGGTGGACTGGCAATTTTCTGTTTCAGAACGTCAAATGCATTTTGGTGTTCTTCCAGCCAGGACCAATTTACATCTTTGCATGTTAACTCACATAATGGTGCAGAAAGGTCACTCAGGTCTGGGATGAACTTTCCTAAATAGTTGACCATACCAAGAAAACATCGTAAAGATGTGACAGTTTCTGGAAATGGCATCTCAAGAATTGCAGCTTGCTTAGATAGATCTGGTTGTAAGCCAGAACTGGTAAACAAATGACCCAGATAAGTAATGTCGTTCAGTTTGAATTTACACTTATGAGGAGTTAGTTTAAGATTTACTTTATGAGCATGGTTTAGAACTTTCTTGAAGTTTCTATCATATTCTACTTCACCATTGCCCCTACAATAATGTCATCTACAATGATAGTACATGGATAACCTGAAAAAAATTGTTCCATCGAACATTGAAATACTTCACTGGCAGAATTTATCCCAAATGGCATTCTCAAGAATCTGTATCTACCAACTGGTGTACTGAAAGTGGTTAATAATGACAATTTATTAACTATCAAAATTTGCCAAAATGAACTTTTTGTATCTAAGACAGAAAAAACAGTGCATTCGGCATGAGAGGGGCTACTTCTTCCATTGTTTGCATCAAATGATGAGGTTGTTTAAGCACTTTATTTAACTTGCTTGAATTAATACATATTCAAATATCATATGAGGCTCATAGGTAGGTACTAGGCTATCTGCCCTAGGGCATTTATGAGCCTAGCCAGAATGTGTTGGCTTTTGCCTCCCTTTTAGACTAGATTCCTGAGCCTCTGTTCAGCAGGGCCATAGAAATGATCCCAGGAGCAAATATATGATTTCCCATCCACTCATCAAGATTTCTCTTGAAGAGGGTCAGCAAGGGGCTCTGCCTAACATGGACTGGGATTCTATTCCAGAGCGTGGGAAGCCTTTGGGATATGAATCTATCCCTCCAGCATGTCCTATTTATTGTTGTGTTAAGGTTTAAATCCCTGGAGTGTGTAGCTCTGATGGATCTGGTTTTCTTGCGGTGGAGCATGTCCAACAATTCCGGGTTAGACATGGCCTTGTATGTCAGGCAGAGATCACCTCTGAGTAGGCGGTAAGCAACTGAGTAGAGCTGGAGTTTCTTTAGTCGAGCTGCATAGGGCATCTGTTTGAGGCCCACGATCATCTTGGTGAGGTATTTTTGAGGTCTCTCCAGCTGTTGCAGGTGTCGGGTAAGGTACATCCCAAATGGGGCATTGTACTCAATTATGGGCCTGATGAGCGATGAGTAGAGGGGCACAATAACCTCACTTGATCTAGATGTGAACCCTTTCATGATTAGGTGGGCTATATAGAAGTTTTTCTAACCACTTTGGCAATGTGATTGTCAAAGGAGAGGTTACTATCTGCTTGGGTCCCCAGATCTCTGATTACTTCTTCCGTAATTAGTGGATTACCTCCAATATGGTAGTTTGTGGGCACTTTGTTTTTCCTAAAGGGGATGACTATGATTTGTTTTGCATTTAGCTTGACGCCATGGTTCTGACACCAGGTATCAGACTCAGTAAGGCCCTTCTGGAGGATGCTTGTGTCAGCCAGAGAGTCGATTATGGCTCCCAATTTTCAATCATCTGCGAACTTGGTCAGCCACACTCCTCCCGTGTTTGCCTGTACCTCAGAGAACTATATACCGAACAAGAGGGGTCCCAGGACTGATCCCTGTGGGATGCCACTTGTAACTGGTTTACAGTCGGACATGGCACCCATGACTCTGACCATGTGAGTTCTATCCTTGAGCCAGTTTGTAACCCATCTTGTGACATATGGGTTGATATTTAAGCTGGTAAGCTTATTTATGATGCCAGAGTGGGGTATTGTGTTGAAGGCTTTTGCAAGGTCTAGGTAGGCTGTGTGGACTACCTTTCCCTCATCTAAGGCTTTGGTAACTGTTTCAAAGAAGTCAACTAGGTTTAAGAAGCAAGATCTGCCCTTAACAAAGCTGAATTGGGTGGGGTCCAGTGTTTGGAGGTTCCCAATGTCTTTATTTATGAGATCCACGATGATTCGCTCCATAGCCTTGCAGACCAGGCTAGTCAGGCTTATAGGGTGATAGTTCCTGGGATCCGTTGTGGCACCACCTTTGTGGAGAGGGATCACTGTTGCTGTACGACATTCTTTGGGTACATAACCTGTGGTAAGGCTGAGTTGGAACAGTGAATTCATGTGAGGGTTTAGTTCATTTTGGAGCTCGTGTAAGACACAGCCCGGGATACCATCTGGTCCCATTGATGCTGTGTTTTATACTTTGGAGAGGGCTGCTTTCACCTGTGTGTCTGTGATGTCTGGGGGACTGCATTCTTCTGGGACAGACACAGGCCCTTTTGGGAGGGAAGGGGGGTGACGTTTGCACTGAACCTGTCCACCAGGATGTTGGCAATGTCTGTGGGTTCAGTGTATTTTGTGCCATTTTGCACCAGCTCAGAGCAGATCTGAGAGCTGCCACCCAGATTTTTGACATTGCTAAAGAATGCCTTGTGATTATCTTTAGAGTCTTTGGCGATTTTTCTTTCGAAGCTGGCCTTTGATGATTTTATGAGGGATCGAAGTTTCTTGCTAGTACTGATCAAGGATGCCTTCCCTTTTTGGGATTTTGCTTTTTCATGTAATAGTTTCCTCCTTCTGTTGTATAGCTTATTTATGGCTGAGGTCCACCAGACTGGTCCCCTGTTCTTGGAGGAGTGAGTCTTAGTTTTACTTGGGATGGCATGATCCATGCATTCCTGTAGGTGCTCATAGAGTGCATTTGTAAAGGATTCTGCGGTTTGGGTAGCATTTTCCATTAGCCCAGGGGCTTTGAAACTTTCCACCTCAGTCTTGAGACGTGTGAAGTTTGCTTTTGAGAAATTTTTCACAGTGGTTTCCTTGGCTGGGGGTGTGGTCGGGATGTGGATGTCCATTGTAATAAGTCTATGGTCTGATCTTACCAACGAGGGATTTACCTCTAGTGTGGAACATTGAGCCCTCATGTTGGTGATAACCAAGTCCAATATGTTGTCCCCTCTTGTGGGAGTGGTGACCAGTTGTTCCATGGCATTTGAGTTTATAAACTCCAGAAACCGTTGGGCAAAAGAGTTGGGACTTGAGTAGTTTTCCCAGTCAATGTTTGGGTAGTTGAATACCCTCCAATATCATGGTGTTTGGTGAGACCTTCATATTCTCCAATGTTCTCAGGAATGCTGAGTGGGGATCCTGAGACAAGGTGGGTGATCTGTAGCAGGCTATAAACTGAAAAGAAGTTTTACCTACTGTTAGTTGTACATGGATGGTCTCCGCTGCCTCGTGCAGTGCCACTAACCTGGAGGTGTGGGTATACTTGATGAAAATGGATACTCCCCTGCCTTTAGTATTCTGGTCCGAGTTCTGGGGCCGAAAGGAATGGTATGAGTTGAATCCTGGTAGTGCTGGGGTGCTCTCTGGAGCCTTGAACCAGGTTTCTGTTACTGCACAGATATTGATTTTTTTCCATACTGAGGAATGCCTCAAGTGCATGCATCTTGAGGTTTAGACTTCTGGCATTGAGTAGCATTACCCTTAGTTTTTTGTTTCTGGTATTGTCTATGGAGGTGGGTTTGTCTTTTGAGCCTTGCCTAAAAAAGGCACTATGGGGGGTGGCAAGAGCCTTAGCCAGTATTCGAAAGCCTAAGGGTGACAGGTGCAAGCCGTCCCTGGCAAAGCAATGTGGCTTGTCTAGCATGTCATTCCAGGCTGAGAGACACTGGATCCCCTTTGAATGACACCAATAACTTAGCCAGTTGTTAAAATTGATCATTTTGTCTTTATACTGTGACATCATTCTTGTTAGGGCAATATGCTACTCAGGGTCAGGGTCATACCAGCCTGGGCTACATGATCAGAGAGCTCCTCTATGTCTCTTTTCATGTAGTCCAGGGAGGTCCATCTCAGGTCATTCACAGCAACATGGACAATGACAGAGTCATATTTGTACCTGCTGTGGAGTAACCTGAGTGCCTGTGTTATGTGGCGGATCCTGGCTCCTGACAGGCAGCTTACAGTGACCCTCTCCTTGTTCAGTCTGGTGAGTGGGACGTCAGTGTGCCTGACAATAGAGTCTCCAGTTACTAGTGTATTAGGTGTGTTATTTAGCCTTAGGGGCTGCGACTATGTGGCACACTGACTTTGTGAAGTATGTGATACGTGTAAGTTGTTGTGGGGTGGCGGTTGCTTGGATGTCTGCTTTGGAGGTCTTTGCTGCTTTGGCAGATTTTTATTTAGAGCCTCTGAATATGTTTTTGTGAGTTTGTGTCTTGTTTGCTGGTGTGTTTGGTCTATGTGAGACTGGTTGTGTAGTGCGAGTGGTTTCCTTCTCCTCCTGACTGACTGTGCCAGTCTTGGGTTGAGACAGCTCGGCCTCCAGTTTGGCTGTATAGTTGCATCTCTCACAGATATTTAAGTTTGTTGGAAGAAGGAGAGGGTTGTCTGTGTACATAAGGCAATTGTAACATTGCCTCAAGATTCCCAGATTCCCCAGCTGGACTGGAGAGTATACCTGAAACTGCACTTTGGACATGCCTGGATAGTTTAAAGAACTGGTTTACTGACTGACCAGAATGGACAAATAGGGAACCTTGTACTTCTGGATAGTATAAGAGAGTGTAGTGCTAAAGTTTATTAGTGCTTACTGAGAAATTTGAGCAAGTGCTAGGTTGTAGAATGAAGGTTGAGTGCTTACTTTGAGAGTTTGACTAGTTTTAAGGGAAAATTTGAAGAGCAGACTTTGTGGAGCCAGGAATTGTTAAAAACTGCTTAAATGGCGCTGCATGATTTTGCGCGACGCGTGATGTGAAAAATCGTGCTAAAGCGGGATTTAAGGCAGGGAGTTTGAAAGAAATAGGAAATGGCCCAAAATGGCCAATAAGCTACTAGTTACTGGGCTGAAACCACTCCTTCAGGGACAGATAGGCAGCTCAGAGCTCCCCACTCTCACTGGTGAACAAAGAAGCTTCCTCCTATCCAAGTAAGGATATGGGCAACACAGGAACTATGACACAGCCTAGAATTCAGCAATACCTGAAAACTGGACTATTCTAGTTCAGAAAAGGCGGGAAACAAGGATATATTTTTTCTTTTTTTCACTTATACAGCTTTTCTTATGAGCTACGACCATGGAGGATAACCATTCAGTGAGCTCTTTTACTGGAGTAAGGACACCTAAATTCACCATTTTGTCAAACTCTGCTTTTACTTTGCTCTGCATTCCTGCTGGAACCTTCCTTGCTGGTCTGACAACTAGGCTTACTTCATGGTTTAACTTCATGGAATATGTAGCTGGAAGTTTCCCAAGCTCATTTGTGAAAATATCAGCATATTCACTAAAAATATTCTGTGTAAAACTATTGCTGTTGTTCAGACTTACATGGTGGACCTCTTTATTAAATGAAATCAGTCCCATTCTCAAACTGTCTTTGAGGCCTAACAATGACTGCATGTGTCTTTTGACTATGTAAAACTGCAAGTCATAGCAGTTCCCAGCAGAATGGCATGTGAGAATTACTGCACCTTCAGTTTCAATCTCTTCACCACCATAAGCAACTAGTTTTGCACATTTTGCTGAATCAGGTTTCTCACCAGCTCTTACTCTGGCAAACATTTGTGCTGATATAACATTGCACTTGGATCCAGCATTTACTTTAAGCTCTACAGGTTTCCCATTATTTCAGACAGTACAAAACATTTCACTCTTTGCTGCCAACTGATACTCTACTGTGTTAACTGTTTCATTAATCACAGACACTATCAATTTAAAAAGTTTGCTTACAACTCTCTATCTGATCTAATTGCTTCTTTGGATGCTCTCTTTTAATAAACGTATGTGCCACTTTAGACTTGCAAAGCCTTTTGAAATGATTCCACTTTTTACATTTGTGGCATTGCTGACCAAAATTCAAGAACTTTTCTCGTGTAGGTTCATGACTGCCTCCACAATTATGACAGCTAACAATAAGGTTAGGAGTTGTGGCCCCAATCAGTTTATATTTCTTTTTCATCTTAGCTTTGTGTTGTACACTATCAACATTCGCACTGGCAGACATTGCATGCATGTTTTTCTCATTCGTAAGCATATTTGTATGCTTTTCTGTAAACTTATATATTTGACAAATCTCAATGTTTTTTCTCAACATTAAATCATTGTCTTGAAGCAAAATCTTTCTCACTGCATCATTATTAACACCACATACAAGCTGTTTTTGTCAACTCATCTCGCAGATCATCAGAGTTGCACTTTTTTATTTTGTAAGTTGGTAATATATGCTGCCATAGTTTCACAAGGCTTTTGATTTTGTGTGTAAAACATGTGTCTTTCCATTGTAATATTCATTTGAGGGTTACATATTTCTCTAAATTTGCATTTTAAACACTGAGGGTCTTCCATCTTTCAGCCTGTATCACAATATGGCAATTCTCCCACTCCCCTGGATGCACAGTAGGTACATACACAAATGAACATTCCCTCTCAGTGGCTTCCAAGCCAGCTGATTTAAGATGTATGAATGCCTTTCTATGTGCATCTTTATCAGAAAATGTTGTTTGCTTGTCTTTCGGCTTTTTCCTGGTAAGGGGTCGCCACAGCAGAACTCCAGTCCACTAATGATTGGCAGTAAATTTTTACGAAATGCCGAGGTGCCAGCTCGATGCCCAACCTTCAACAAAGGCACGCCTATTTATGCACACATGTCTTTCAAATGCTACCCAACCACAGGGAGGACATGCAGACTCCACACAGAAGGCACTCCCAAGCCACGCCGAGAATTGAATGGGAGAACCTCTTGCTGTGAGGTAACAATGCTACCACCATACCACCACGGCATTCAGCCTGTATAAAAATATACTTTTCTTGCTAAAACACTCACCAGTTCTTTGCAATATTATTATTGAACACCAGCTGTCCAGGTCTACAAAATCCCTCTGCCATAACAACAAAATACATTTAAGTATAACCATAGACCAGTACTTATAGTTATGCTGCAATGCACAACAATGTCTCTGAAAAGGCTTCACTTTAACACTGCGAACACTCTGGACACTTTGGATACTTTGAAAGGTTTCAGTTAATGTGAAAAAGTTGTACATTGCAAAAAAATATGGCTGTTTTAGCCTTTTCATACATCTTAACACTTTGGAAATAATTTTGAACACTTTTGTATGTATTTAGAATACTTTTATCAGTATGTCATAATTTCTAACATTTTGTTTATCTCGGTAATTATTTCAGGTGTTTTGAATACTTTGTCACTTATTCAGTGACGGAAAAATCATTTAAATGAGCTTAAGTACCTTTGAATAACCATTAACCTCTGTGTGAGTTGACTCTTGTATATTCCTCCACTTCTATCTGCGAGCCTCATGGTTTGCGAGTTGCTTCAGCTTCGGATCCCATTCTGACACCATGTCTCTTGTATTCAAATGAGACACTGCTGCACTGTCATGGATTCAAGTGGTTTATTGCACATAAACACATCAGGATCTGTAACTGGAACATGTATTTAAGCTAACTGACTGGCTCATTACTTCAAACACACTCGTATGTGTATCTAAATTCATGCCTGCATTCACTCTGACTGACTATATAAAATGCACTGACCTTTATTGTGCTCAGTAACTTATATGCACTGTCTAACTACAGTGGCTGATTAGGTACAATATACACAATGATTTACAGAAGGCAAGAGGATAAAAGGGTGTCCAGCAAAGAGGTGGATGGATTGTGTGAGAGAACACCTGCAACAGTCAGGTATGAGTGTTGAAGAAGACAGGTAAGAGGCATTGAACGCAGAGAGAGAGAGAGATGGCAACAGTTGACATGATACCCAACCCCAAGCAGAAAAAAATGGGACAATGTGATTGATGATGATGATGATGATGATGATGGTGACTAGTATGTGGTACCGTGGCAAAATTTTTCAGTGGTTTTCTTGATCATAAACCTAGCAAGACCCTAATCACCTATGAACAAATGAGATCCATGTCCTGACTGCCTCTTTAGGAAAACCGTAATGTAAGCAATAAGACATAAGTAGATGTTGGTTGGTGTTATGTAATCACACACCTAGATTCATGGAAATGCACAGCTCTGTACATTGAATGTACAACACATCTAGACATCTTGCTATGACACTGTTAACTAAATTATAAAAGGGATAGGCTTTATTTTATCAATCTGTAAGGTATATTAATAGCATATAGACAAAAAGGAAATGGCAGTCTATTACACATATGTAACCGGATCTGTAAAATAGTTCCATTTGAATATTTGTAATGCAAATCCTAAAAGAGTAGTACTTGAATACTTTGTGAAGATGTTATATTTCCAACATTCTTTTTTATCATGTTTGTTATAAAGAAAAAGCAATTGCAATGTATACAATGCTAACCTTTCTTTTCTTGTAGAAGCAGTCAGTTGGAAAGTAAACCAATACATTACCTTTAATAGAGATTTTATGTTCATTTAAATTGAAAAAAAAAAAAAAAAAGAAAAACATTTTTGTCCTTACGTTGCTTGCCAACATGCTTTGCATTTTTTAGTTACACTGTGGAGAAGCTTCATTAATGTGCTTTTTGATTATTCTCATCAGAAATGTATAATTCCCTGATGACATTAGGAAACTGACAAGATGTACCTAGTGGCATCTTTTTGAAGCCAGTGTGTTACCAGTTTCTTCAGGAATGTGGGGGAACTTGTTTCTGACACAATGCTTAACTGCTGTTCATTGCCCAGCAATCACTTTGGAATCAAGTTTGCACACCATGTGATAGTTCTTCTCTGTGCTGCATTGCAACATGTCATGTGTGCATCTTTATAATGTGATCTGATACTGAATTTCTCATTGCTCTAAACAAGATTATTCAGTGAGATTGGCAGTTCTGGTGAGCACAGCAGTTCATTAAATGCAATTATGCTATTTTATTTATCTGTGAAGTATATTACCTTGATTTATTTTGCACTTTCATATCCATTACTGAATTAGTGGATTTGTAGTGCATTACTTTTTGTACTCACAGATTTAAAGGGTGGGCTGTTCAAGAATTAGGCTGCCATTTTGCATCCATTTTATCAGCACTAATAAAAGAGAGCTACAGTTGGAATCTTTGTTGTGACAGCATAACGGGGGCCTATTTTTTTTGTGCAAGTCAAATTAAAATGTTAAGAATAAGGTTTAAAGAATAAGTAATATACATTTGGTGAGCAATTCAAATTATAAACCTGTATTTCTTTACAGATAGTATATAGCAAATTCATTTTATAAGATCACAGACCAATACACAATTCCATGTGGAATTGAGAAGAAACATCACATTTAATTGCCTTTGTGGTGGAGGACAAGATATTTGCAATAAGTTAAAAACAGAAAAAAAAATGCAAATATGACTGTGTTGTGTATTTTCTAAACTGGTGTATGTGCTACAGCCATGGACCATTCTGAAAATATACCTGGCAAAGAACATTTCATAAACGAGAGAAAAAACTTTTTACCATATTGTGCAGCTTGCAAGTAAATAACATTATATTGTATTTTTGGTTACTAAGAAATAATGCCTGTTATACCAAATCACTGCAAATTTTACAATACTCAATACAGACTCAGGTTTATTGAGCAAGATATATGGAGCAGTTTAAGGAACTGCAATTTATAAATGCAAAAAGAAAATTATCTAGATTCCAGTTCATTTTCCACAGGTTAAAGTATCCAAAATGACCCAAGTCATGACTACGGTAACTTAAAATTTGTGATGACCATAGAGCATAACAGAGATGTGACTCTTCTCAGGTGGCAAGTTCTGCTGTGGAAGGATTTCTGTGTATATGTCAACATGCAAGGATTGCTTAAAATGTCCATGTGATTCAGTATCCTGAGGCAGTACACAGGAGGAGGAGACTTGGATATATAATAGCTGTATGGTGCAAGATGTTCTCATAATGATGTAAATCATTGCATCAGTCTCATACCATGGTTAATAGCTTTTTACCTATTGTAGGTGACAAAGTGCTCTGTACAATATGATACAGGGAGGCAGCAGGAAATGTTCTGCTGAAGTCCTAAGAAAGTTGTTATTCTTCTATAAGTGGTAGATGTTGTTGTGTTCATACTGCAGTTTCTGATTGAAAAGGTTGAAAATACTGAAAACTTACAGTTACTGATTGCATTCATTACATGCAATAAATAGTCATAACAGTATCAGTTGTGCTACAAATTTTTGTTAGACAGTGCATGCAAACTTATTAGGAGACCTTCCAGTGCTCAGAACTACAATGCTTGTTTCACATTTCATCATACTTATTTGATGGTGTAATTGCTCATATATGCCTAATCACTTCATATAACAGCAATTTGTTCTTGTTCCAGTTGCATCACTTCCTTGACTGAAAATTGCAATTTATTGAAGAAAGAGAAACATGGGTTTATTTTGTGTTTCACTGCTGTCTCTTTTTTTTAAGTTCAAGGATCTTGGAGTGAGAATATAAAAGAAAATGGGGATTAAAAAGCTTTCCCCTTATATAAAATGCTGATTCTGAGTTGTACTGGTTCTTATTCATATGCTGAGATCACTTTTGCACTCAAGCTGCAAGTTTTATGCAGTTGTAGCAGTGCTGTTTAACATTCAGCAGTATAGTTTCAAGGACAAGTATTGGGTTTACAGTTAGACCTACCTCGCATATTAAGCGAATTATATTTCTATGTGGTACTTAGAAAGGAAGTTTTACAAAGGATGCATGAAACGTTTTTTGGTTATGAGGATAATTCCATGGGTATGAGCCCCAACAGATTTGGATCCAGCACTAGGCAAACTAGGCAGTTGCCTAGGGCCTGGTGGCCGGGGGGGGGGGCTCGGCTCACTGGCCAGGGGGCTTCCGCATTAACCTTTTAATTTATAAAAAAATTAAATATATGTTGCTGTCTTCTTCTTTAAGAAAACACACATGCACTCTGCATCCTTGCATGTGTCTTTAATATTTTACACATGCCAACATGAATGTAATGTAAATACATTCTGCACTTGGTGCTATGTGAGAGAGATGTTCACAGAATTTAAACTAGTTATTCCGTGTGTGTGTGTGTGTGTGTGTGTGTGTGTGTGTGTGTGTGTGTGTGTGTGTGTGTGTGTGTGTGTGTGCGCGCATACATGGGTGTATATATAAAATGCCCCAGTTAAGGAGGGCAGGTTAGTCTGCTAACTTACACAGTCTCAATGGTACCATGGTTATTGGAGAATCCTCTGCACTAATTAGCAGACTTCTTAAGGAATTGTGAGTTTCAGTGCATTTTCAAGGAGTTGTGAATTTTAGTAGAATAGAAGTTTACTTTTGCTCATGCCAAGTCTGTTTTCAATGTACAACTGTTTTGTTTAGCAAATGGCAGTCAGTGTTTGAACTACAGAATTTGCAAGCAGTGTTAGCAACATAACAGGAAGAATAATTGCTTTTGGTGCAGAAGGCTGTGAGCTCTACTCCCATACCATGGATGGATTGTTGATACTTTTGTACTTTAAGGGAGGATGGGAGTGGTCTACTCCTGAGTGTGTCTTCCCTTGGATGTGATGTCTAGTAAGTATGAACTTGTTGTCAGTTTGGCAGCCATTCCCTATTGCAATATTACCAGTTTCATTTTATTTTAATGTTTTAATGTAACAAACAATTAATACTTCAAAGGCATCAGGCACTGAATTTGTAGATGAAACACTGAAATGTAGTGTTGTTTTCCAGCAGCAACCTCTTCATTAATTACAGATCTCTTTAATGTGGAATTATTTAGATGACTTTTACTTCTGCAGAGATTATGCATATTGACTGATGATGGATTGTAAGATTAGAACTATGAGTTGTCTTTTATGGTTGAAATATTCTGAAATGGGTAGTTTTGCCATTATTGGTTCATACATTTTGTTTAATTGCTTATTGGAAAATGTTCAAAACTACAAATTTAAAACATATTCTAACAAGTGGTGCCATATTATGCAATGAATATAATTTAATACGATCAAGAAGGTGAGTTAAAGAACACATGTATATCTGCATGGTCCTAAAAATGTGCAAGGAGCTGTGATTTGGAAACAGCCCAAAGGTAAACTTAATCCTCCACTGGCCAGATGCATTTTCTCTGAATGTGGGTTTCAATGCCATCTCAATGAATGTAAGTTTCAAGTGCAGAGCATTTTAGTGTTCATGTTAAATCTGTTTTCACTGTGATACTGTATTGTTTGTTTAGCAAATGGCTATCGGTCTTTGTGTTATAAAACTTGAAATAAAAGTTTTAAATTAAATCCAAATATCTGTAAACAGTGTAGAAGTAAAGATGAAAATATTATGGACACTGACATGTTTGAAAAGTACTTATGGTAATGGGGGAGAAGTAGTTAAGTAATGCACACTGGAATGGCTGTGGTGGTGGGGGTGGAGCTGTTGTGCTAGGTGCCTGATCTTTTAACCTGCCTAATGCCCCAATGAACCACAAACTTGCTCTGAGACCCACATCACTTCAAACAGTGGTGCAATTGCCCTGCTGAAGGATGGGAATCATTCTGAGTACTAACGGTGTGGTATCACTTTCTCCTCTGCACTTTCCTTTAAGTGGATTCATGTTATATTGTACAACTTGGTTTTCAATAGATTATTAATTTTACTTTCTAACTTGAGAGCAAAAGAATGTAGCCTCTGTAATTAGCCAATATTTCTAGTTTGTATTGATCCAATTTTTTTTTTGGTTATGTTGAGTAGTTGCAGCATTAACTAACTGAATGGCTGGCAATACTAAGTGCATCATGAAATTAAAATTATTCAAGATGTGTTTTATTGCATCAGTATCTCCTGTGTTTGCTGAAACCTCTGCTGTTATCATGAATCACATCTTCAAGGAGCCCAGACCAGAAATGTTAAAATATTTTGGTTAACTTTTATACTTCAGACATGTAAAAACACCTCAGGATCCAATAGAATAAATATTCTCACACAAGATACACCTTAGATAAGCTTTATTTCATTGGATAAATAGGAGTTTTGTTAAAGTAGTCTTTATGACAGAGAGATCTGCAACAAATCACATCTAGCCAGGGACAACTCATACTACTGGCTGCTTGGTTACGACCCCCGCCTTTTAAAAAAAAGAAAAGAAATTGTGCTAGATTCAGAAAGTGATTAGTATTTTTTAAATGTAAAGTAATTTCCAACATTCTATTTTGTTCCGTAACAAAACAAAACAAAAAGTCAGCATAGATCTTGGTATTTTGCTTACCCCCACTAATCAACAAAGTTCTTGAGGAACTCTGAAATGTTCCTCAATGAGCATATCAGCAAGAAATTCTTCCTATTGGCTCAACCTGCCTCAGGTGACTGATAGCCTAACTGAACCTGAAGGAATAAGTCAATGTGTGAGTTTTGAGTTATGAGTGTCAGAATATTTATATACATATATATAGGTTCATAGAGTAGTACTAGGCTAACTGCCCCTTGTGAGCCATTGAAGCCTAGCCATGTGAGAATTAAACCCTGTACTTTTGTATCTGCAAGCAATGTACATACCTTAACCATTATGCTTAACCTCCCACTAACATATGTGTGTGTGTTTTTATATATATTGTGTCTGTTGCCTTGAGTGTTCCTGTGTACATTTCCATATGCTTCAATTATTGCTCTAATTCTGAGCCTAATTCCAAATGTACTTACAAACATACTTTGAAGTTTGTTGCTCTAACTGGTTTTGTTACTCAATGAATGTAAAATGTGTACTAGTTTATGAAGTGATGTGGATTAATAAACTTAATTATATACAATTCTGTTTTTACAAAGTATTTTTGTAAGTTTTAATTTTGGATTATAAATATAAAGACAACAGTGTCTGATTAGTCATTGTCCCTAGCTAATGATTTTAACAAAGCCATATTTCAATAGTGCTGATGTATACTACTGTGGCAGAATGAAAATCCCAATATTTCAACAAATGCAATGCAGTACCATATATCCATGCATATGTATTATGGATTAATAACACAGAATGGCTTCTTATACAAACATGAATTGCTTGGTTGGAACTTTTCTAATCTTCATTTATTGCGACATCCCTCAAAAACGTATACTATATATACCAGGCATATCTGTCGCCTCTTAGGCATGGATTATTTTTGACGTTCTGTTTAAAAAACAATTCAAAACATTTTGATGAAATTGTTAAGGAAGCAGGTTACAACACTTGTATGCTTTGCAAGAATATTATTTAATAGGTTCAGCCTTGTCCCCCATTACTAGTGGGAAACTCCTTAACTAGACTTTCTCATCATAACCCTGGTGAAAAATTGTCACTACCATGCAATTATACAGACTGGGTTTATAGGTTGCTAGAGAAGCACTCTGCTTCTTAAGAAAGGGTGCCTGGAAGAGTTACCACAAAGATAATTATGCAATTTAGAAGGATTTTCTAACCCCCCACAGAGATATGGTCATTAAAGGAGTGTCCATAATCAGCATACATTTCTAAGTCCCTAATGACTGTATCATGATTAAGTGGAATGTTATCTATTTTGTAAGCATTAGTGGTGCTAGATTTATCAAGGGAAACAGTGCTGCATTTCTTAGTTTTGAAGGTAAGCAAATAACGAATACACCATGCATTTGTTTAGTCCAGCTCGTGCTGGAGAATTTGTGTAATAGAATGGGATTTGATACCTGCCTCCAGTTTGCAATCGTCAACAAAACATGATTAGCCAGTCCATTGACACTGGCTTTCATGTTACACAAATATACACCAAAAGAAGAGCCCAGAAGTAAGCCTGTGAGACACCACTGCTGACATTTCTCTTTCTAGAACAAATAAACTAACCTTAATGTTAATGGTATGGGTTCTGTCAGACAGCTAATTGCTATGCCTGCAAGCTGTGTATGGGTTAAAGTTTAGTTCAGAGAATTTCTTGATAATCCTAGCATGGAGGATTTTGTCAAAGGCCTTCGTAAGGTCCAGATCTGCTGTGTGGACTACACAACCATTATGCATGTCCTCAGTAACTGTTTCAAATATTACAGCCAGGTTGTGAAACATGATATATCTTTTACAAAGTCAAACTGGTGTGTAGTTGGGGATATATGGTCCATATAGCGTCATTTATTATTTCAGCTGTAATACTTTTCATGATCTTTCAAATACTATTTGTAAAACTAATAAGCCTGTTATATCTGTGGTAATAAAGGGACTAACTTTATGCAAGGACACAACATTTGCCATTCTGTACACCTTGAGGACATAGCTTGTGGAGACACTCAGGTTCAAGAGTTGATGGAGGGCTTTTGCTAGGTGGGATTTTATGCTTCTAAGCAGTCATCCAGGGATACTGTCAGGACCCATGGAAGTAATAGTTTTACTTTTGGATGGTACCAGAAGGACCTGGTTCAATTTAATCTTAAGTGAGTGTATTAAAAGAGTAGAGGGGATGGTGGGAGGAATGATGCTGGAAGAAAATTTATCAGCAGGAATATTAACAATGTTCTTGGTGTCAGAGAAGGAGGTACTGTTGGAGATATATTTACTGCAGAATTGATGTTTTTTTTCTAAACTTTCTAGTTTAGCTGAAGAAAGTCTTGTCATCTTTTGAATTTGTTTCAACCTAATAAATAGTTGTTCTTACATTTTATCATAGTAAGTGTGAGAGACTTCCATACCAATTTTAAATCCCATTTAGAATGATAAATTGAACATCTTTTAGTGATGGCCAGGAGCTTTGGTTGATGTGGCATTTCTACCATATGGGTTTAGCTTTTAAGTTGCAATTATGCTTATGCCACATTGGCATGCTTGCTTCAGTGCATCTACCCAAAAAGAAATGGGATTCAGAGGAGCAGGTAGCAGCCTGAGGTACAAAGTCTGCAAAGGAGCTATATTGTAAACCAACATTTTTACCTTTTTCAGTGAATGCAGTCACGGATGAGTGGCTGGACACTTGCAGTTAGTTTGTATGGACAAACTAATACAAGTAGAAGGATTGTCAATTAGAAATGAAAAACAGGTAACATCCATAATGACATTAAAAGCTAGAGGAAATAATAAGAAATTCATGACATAATGGTGCTATGCAATACAGCAATCCCCTTTATAAGAAAAAAAGCACAGCAGTCCCTAAAAGACCCAAAGTATATCCACCAGATGCAGTGGTAAAGTGATGCAAGCTGTTATTTTACTTTGAAATAAAGATGTTCATTTCTGTCAGGCTTATGAGATTCTGTTACATCTTCTTAATTCTCCTTACTTAAGTTCCAAAATATTATGTTGTTAACAAGAGTTCTATACCCTGCTTCTGCAATGAGTTCTGTACCCTTCTCCTGCTATGAGTTCTATACCCAACAGCCAAAAATGGGGGCAGTTAAATCAGGTCTTCAAATATGCATCCCTTTGCTTATACCTTTGTCACTGTTTCTGTACAGGTTATAGAGGAATGCTATGTACCAGAAACATATGCTGCATGGAAGGAAGATCCAATAAAGTACATGTGAAATAAGGATCGTAGAGTGCCTGTGCTTGCCTTCATGATCAGTTTTTGTACCTTGATCAGATCTTTTTTTTTTTTTTGAGTGATTGTGTAACTATGCAATAATTTTAATCACTGATGTTTAAACTAGATTCATCCCAGACAATGTTGTGAAGTTGACATTGTGCAGATAATCCTTCCATTAAATGGAAAACTAAAACATATCTTATCCTTCTTTTTGAAGGAAAGCTAATTATGTTAAAAATATATACATTTTTAAGTACATTCATTCATCACTAAGCATCATAATGTTCCCTGTATCCATTTCAGTGGTGTGCAAAATGTAATATTTAGCAAGAATTTGTGCCACAGATTGTCGGAACTATAAAATTCCATACATTTTGCAGAATGTTGAAAATGCTAATTATCCTTTTGGAATACTTGGTTCTGCCAGCATATGATATAATCAGGAACTCAAGAGGCACGTACAGGTATGGTATTCTAAACATGACTGTACTCATTCAATACGAAATTCCACAAGCATGTGTAACAGATAAGTTGTCTGAACCTGATGGCTTGCATTTTTGAGTACACCTTCATGAAATTTAAAAATTTTTAGAATGAATCTAACACTATGCATTGTTTTCCTAGCACACCTTTGAGGGCCTCTATAATTGTTTACCAATTTGTCACCAGCAGCAAAGTTTATCAGCATGTTGACATCTCACTGAGCATGACAAGCTTTACTTCTGGCTTACTAAGGGCCAGACATTGTTTTTGTAATAGCAGTACAATTTTTTTATTTTTCATTTGGGTTTAAAGGTGCAAGAATCCTTTGCTTTGAAGAATAATTACTAGCATTTCAATACATTAGATTATGAACTGGTTCAGCAATAAAATATCTTGTCGAAAGAAGTAGATTTTTGATTAGCTAAAATAATGGCCTATATGCTATTCTTAAGGTAAGAAAATATAAAACCTTCAACTGTCTACAACACTATATTTATTTTATGAACATTAGTAGAAGACTTACAATTTATACACAGACAAACACACACACACATCACGCATGTATATATTTGCTAATATTGAATGGCATAAATATTCACCCCATTTCAGTGACTCGTTACTCACTGAATCACCACGGGCCCTACAGGGGGGCAAGTAGATGCCTTGTATTACTTTAGCAGTCAGTGAAATATGAGTAAACCAGTTCTGATCTAAATATTGTGTCAATATTTATATTGTTTTTGTCCTCCTAGTACCAGTGACCTCTCCTGCACAAACTTCCCTCCATTCCATTCAGCTTACTCACAATGGCGAATTATAACAGGGGCAATTAAAAGTAGTTGCACTGGACCTACAGCTCCAGGGTAGCCCATGGTCAGGGCAAGAATAGGCAAGCTGCAGGCTGTTTATCTATTTATTATTCTTAAGTAAAGAAACACTAATGTCATAGTGCAAAATAGCAGCTGTGGTAGTCGAATGAGGTTTGCAATTTTTTTTTTTTTATTTATTCTAGGCAATCTGCCAGGTATGGGCTGTATAGATAGTGAGTAACTTCGCACTTGTGTAAAATGATGTTCAAACTACATTACCTGACTGTATTAGTTACTTTATTTTATTACAGTCAGGCATCTGAGACTTATAAAAATTATTCTTGGCAGGACAAAAATGGGCTGCAGGGCCTGATGAGCAACTGTTTGCATTTGTGTAAAACAGAGTCTGAAATGCATTATTTGTCCATTTTTTATTTAATTTCAGTAGGGCATCTAAGATGTGCAGACATTATTCCTGGCAAACAAACATTTATGGGATATGGGAGCTGACAACCAACTGTGCATTTGCATACACATAGTTTGAAATATATTGTGTCTCAGGCAATTATTTTATTTGAATAGAATCATGCATCTGAGATGTGCAGAAATTATTCCTAGCAGGCAACCAGATAATCTCTGTATTTAAAATGCAAGCAAACTGAGGGACTAGAAAACAAGCTACATTCAGAAGGCAAGAGGGCAGAAATTAAATGTATTATATTCATACAAGTCTGAAATGTTTTAAAGTATGAATGTCAATGTTTGCTTAAGGAAGGAAAAAATGTTTAAACAACCTTGTAAACTTGCCATCAAACAGATTTTTAAATCACATTATTCTGTGCTGGGGGAAAGGTTAGCCAAGTACAAGAGTGGATTAATAAACTAGATCCATGAAGTATCTGTTGTTATATTTTAATGTTTAGCTGTCTACTAGAAAACTATTATCTAAAACATTTGATCCAGCTTATTCTCTGCTGAAAAAAATGTTAATTAAGAAAATAAGTGCTTTAATGAATATGATAGAGTATTTTTATTAACATCTTTATTAAATCACAAGTAAAATTGTGACACAGGTACAAAAACATTAATGTAAAAGTAAACAAACCATAGTAACATTGCTTTCATGTGGTATACACATACACACATATATGTAAATATATATTTATATATATATATATATATATATATATATATATATATATATATATATATATATTCCCTTTTCAGCAAATATCATTCATTCATGCTGGCATTACATAAGCTCACCTCCAGTTGTTTTATCTCCTTTAAAATATTCAGTACTTCAGTTACTGTTGGCATAGATTTTAATTTCCATTTTCTAATAATTACATTTTTTGGCATTCAGTGGCATGAAACAGTGTAAGGCCTTACTGTATCTAGATAAGTTCAAGCCTATGTCCCAACTCAAACTAATCATTATTCAGTTAAAATTATTTACTCCCCCAATATTTTTTGATAAAGCACTATGTAGCTTAGCTTAAACGTTATAATATTTGCAAAAAATACAATATTTTTGCAAAAAGCCCACATCCAGGTAGGGCAAAAGTGATCTGTCTGTAAGTTTTTTATGCTAGATGCTATCCTCTTTTTCGGCGTATACTACAATTATGCATTACTTCTTGTTTTTGCTCTGTAGACTGTCAGTATTGCATAAACTTCTGTTTGCTGAAATAGAAAATAATAGTTTACCATATGAAAAACAGATGTATTTTAGCTAATTACATTTTATACAGTTGTGTAAAAACAGTCTTACAAGTGAAAATGCTTTTGAAAATAGCCAATATTTTACTGCAGTTCTTTGACTTACACAGTCTGGTTACAGCTAGTCTTCACTTGTTTGGCAGAAAACTACAAAGTTTATGAAGAGCACAGGATTATGAGGCTAAAATCTGGACATTTTGTGAAATCTGGACAGTTTGATACATATGCCTATGAGATGCAACAGAAGGAGCATCCTGTAAAATCATGGACATGTTGGGGGGGGGTCTGCAGCCCAAGGTCAGGATAAATAGTCGATAATGCCAATGAGAACACATCTATCTCCTAACTAGACCCCTACTTTGTCCACCCAATCAGTCACATTCATAGACACACACACACAGACACATATAAACTCAGCTGAAACTACTCATGCCTCTAAATACACTCACACATAAATGCACGTATATATACACACACATCTCTCTCTCTCTCTCTCTCTATATATATATATATATATATATATATGGATCTAGGACTAATTACTGACGACATGTTTCAACAAAACTGAAACGGTTGAGCACACTTTAGCGAAAGTGTTTTTTCACCAAAAAAAAAAAAACACTTTCACGAACGTCTGCTAAAAAAAAAAAAAAAACAGACAAGATTGAAAAAAAAAGATAACAATAATCATGTTCATGCAGGGGGGCAAGCCAACCTGCAACCCCCATGTGGGGGGGCTGTGTCCCTCACAAACCCTTTACTTTTATAGTCTCACTCCGAGATCGCACTACAAGGGAATATTCCTTTATCCCCACTGTGCATCAATCTCAGCAAAAGCCATTTTCTCATGTTTTTTCTTTTTTTTAGCTCAGCTTTGCGAAAGTGCTTTTTCCATGAAAGTGTGCTCACTTGTTTCAGTTTTATTGAAACATGTAGTTGATCATTAGTCCTAGACTCATATATATATATATATATATATATATATATATATATATATATATTGATATGTATAGTAGTGTACCACTTTTTTTTAAATGCAGGATAGGCCAATTAATCAAAGGCAGCAGACATGTTTGTATGTATTTGTAGTCTGCCAACTGCAGCATCTAAAGTTCTTGGTGTGGAATTATTCAGAAAATTTTCACTTCTTCTGAGATTGTCTGTGTTGACTTGGCATATGCTGTTATGTGGTTAACATTTCGTATGTCCTGATCATGCATAGTCTTTGTCTTTAAACTGTTCTACACATAGCTGGGTCTTATGATGTAATGCTAATAATCTTTACACGTTTTCATGCAGCTGAGAAAATTCTCAGAGTTGTTTGTGGTCTGATGCTCCTCAAAGAGCAAGCCTTGTAATGGTATTTCATTTATTTATTCATGACAATAGCAGGTGTACACTCTCAAAAAGGTGGCTATAACTGCTGGTGGGAGTGTATATTAATGAAAATTTTCTTATGGTCTTTTTATCTACTCATTTTAAACAGTCTTTACTCTGGTTTTCAGAACTTGTGTGCAAGTGTGTGAATTAAGGTGAAATAGTTTTACTGGGGTTGTGTGTTTCTGCAAAAGAAACTTGAAACATTTTACTTTTACCACTATAATTGCTGTTTATTGTTATTAAAAATTTAATACAGTGTACAATATGGAACTGAGGTGTTCATAGTTAACAATGGCACCATAATTACTAGGTATGGGGACTACTTGTGGATGAAATTGACTGATTTTATAACCTTAAAGTGTCATTAGTCTAACTTTGCATTTCTGCAAAGCAAATTGGAATACATTACTTTGGTCATTTTACATCTGCCAGACATGTGACATGCACAGTTAATAAAGTATATATAATTTATGAACACAGCAGTTTGAGTGATCTTTTATGGGTGAAATGTTTTGATATATAATTGTTCTTATTAATAGATAAAGTCTGTTTCATTTCTTGTTTGAAAACTGTTCAAAACTGTGCATTTAAAATACACTCACAACAACAACAACAATAATAATAATAATAATAATAATAATAATAAGGATGAAGGTATAGGGTAGGCCATCATTTGAAAATAGCCCAAGGCTGAAGATACACTTAATCAAACACTGAAAATGGGGCTACCATGCTGGGATTATGAGAAATTATGCTCAGAGGGTTTTTATGGCCTGATGTTACCCTAAGAGCAAGCCTTGTATTGGCATATGCATACAGCCATGAACATTCCTTTCCATGTCTTGCTAACATCACCCATCCCTCCACAATGTGCATATGTGCTCATGAGATAATATTGCATCTCTTCAACCTCCATTAGAGATCAAAATTATGTTACTAAAGATCCAACCCCTGCCTTCATTATAGACAAGATAGCTGCCAGCCACTTCAGTCTATCCCCTGGCTAGCCCTTCTGGTTCCAAATCATCAGTCATCCCTGAGCTGACAGCATCACTTCCTGATACCATTCCACTACACTAATAAGCTGTGAGTTACAAACTACAATTTTCAAAAGGATCTGATTTTAATCAGAACAATCAGAGCTAATTAGAAATATTATATAACATCTTCATCTATGAATGTGCATCTCCACAACTCACGTTTCTTGCTTTTTATTTAAGTCATAAATTAATAAAGGTGATACAGTGACATGGCGAGAGTGTGTATACAAATATAAAATGCTGTGACCCATCTAGTAGCATTTATGAAGTCTCATTTAAAGAAGTTAAAAGCTAACAATGGGTCATAAATGGTTTTCCCTGGTGAAGTTTGATGTACCACTTGTGCTGCTCCACCTTCCAAGTGGACAATGTCTATTGAGATTGTCAGTGGCTTCTTTAGCAATAAAATTATCAAAACAAAGAAATGGTTCATGATGGAACATACCAAAATAGTTTGGGGTTAGGTTATAGCAGAAAACCCTCAGTTGCCAAACATATACTGCACTTAGATCTTATAGATTTGCTATTAATTTAGCCAGTCAAAACTAACTAGCTAAACCTTCACATTTTGTCGCATGTCTAGACCCCCCTTGCCTCCCTGTGGGGGATATCTCCTCATATTCCCTAACTTAAAAATACTAACTCCATTTTTGCACAGCTGTGCAGAATAGAGAAATTATGCAGACAAGGAATGATTGCCAGCATGCTTCTAAAATCACACCATCAGTGGGTTTCTATGACAAGCAAAGACTGAAAAGTTTGATATCCGTAACTATAGCATGACAAGTTAAAACATAGTCCAATTGTTACTCAATGACTAACAGAGTAGCCAAAAATATACACATCCCAACTACTCTGCTTTATTTTTGTCCATGAACTGACTGAAATAAATGAGTGAGCGTTTCTGTGTTTGATGTGGCTCATCCGTTCTTGAGCAACATGGAAAGCAGAAACAAATGTAAGTGATTAATATACCATCTAAAAATTTAAAGAAGTCACCCTATTTCAATCTCCATGATCTAATGGTACCATTAAATAGATAGATCTCCATAGACTGTCAACTCATGTGTGCATCATTTTTATCTATGACTAGATCAAAAGCTATTGTTACTTGATAATATAATGAGGTGGTGATTCTACAACTTTCTTATTTACTGGAGTTCAGAGACAGAAATGAACAAATCCGCAAGCAAAAAATGGAAGGATGTTTAAGCCTGATTTAGAAAAAAAAAAGTGAAAGAAAAACACTGCTACATACTGAACAAAAACAGTTACCAGCAATGAAAGCAAGATATATTTGCTTTAAGAGTTAAGTTCTTATAGGTGCATTCTGTTTTATACATTTCATTGATCAGGGCAAGTAAAAATTAGAGGACAGTGTCACAAACAAATAGTGACACAAGTCGACTGTGAAGTCAAAGCTGCAGATTTAATAGTGAAAGATTTATATTAAGCAAGATATGCGGCAGTCATTCCAAGCAGGATAGTAGATGAAATATTAGATAAGCTAATAGAGGGAATTTTTCCAAGCTATAGAAAATAGGCTTGCTGAAACCTGCACATGCTCATAAGGCAATCTGCAGACTGCAATGTTTAGTATTTCTTGGCTGTACTCTGAACTGAAATACCATAGGAACTTAAAACAAGCTCTAATTATTGTTAGCTTTCCAGTGAATGTTCAGATTAGTGAAATTTTCCTGTCAATTTTTTGCTACAGCAGAAAACTAGCAACAGAAAGATAAAACACAAGTTCAGTCAATGATCCCATAATTATTCTGTGTTTAAGCAAACTCTTATATAAAATAACATCTTAAAACAGTTATTTCTCTAGTTGCTGACCTGTTTCTTTTAACACTGAAAATGAAATAATTCTGCCACCTTTGTTTAACTAGACAGACACCACTCAATTAAACCAAGTATTCATGACAGGGAACTCTACATTAACAGGGGCTTCATGTAATCCACCAAGGAGATTTCCTCCTCAATTATTTTCCCATGATCCTTGTAATCTAAAAGCTTCTGGGGTTGATTGAGTCACCATCCTTGAAAACATGGGCCATAGTGGCTTCCAACAGGACAAGAAGTGGGAGTATTAGCAGACACTATGTGACTATTATCTGTTTACCAAGATACAAGTTAAAAATGTCCAGGCTGCAGTGTTTCACCTGACTGTTCAAACATAGATTATAACCAAAATAATTTATTGTGTGGGCTCTGCAACTTTAGTAAAGCATAGCATGGGTATTATTTTAGCATGTTAGTGCTATAAAAGAAATGGTGTTTGCAAAGGAAAGGCTTTTCCGTTGTAATGTTGGACATTATTTCTTCTGTTAGGTTTAGAAAGCATTGTCTTGGCATACCTAGTTCACTTAATAGTAGGGATGGATGCCTGAGGTTATTATTTAAAATTTTATATATATATATATATATATATATATATATATATATATAATCTTTGGAAAAAATGATCAAACAAATTCAATTAGCTTGCCAGTGTTACTGCATTAGGCATCATGGCAACTTATGTCTTGCTTCTAGGATCAACAAATTAATGGAACATAGTTTTGTAGTTAAAACCCAGACAACTACAGCAGCAAAGAATGCCGCCTTACCATTGACCCATATAATGCATTATGCGATATAATGGATGAGGTGCAAATCACAGCCATCAGTGAAAAGGATGACATATTTCTTATCAAAGAAACCTGGTTTGAACATGATGTCTTACCTTTAAATCTCCTTGGATATTTAGGCTACCATGAATTTAGGACAGCATATCTTGGGGATACTGATTTAATATGCATCCCTAACAATCTAATCCAAGTAGTCCAAATTAATTTTAAATGACAAGTCTTGTAAAATTATTGCTGTGTCAATACATTCAGTTCATTCAGAAAAGAGGGACTATTGTATGGTAGTTTTATTTTGAGGACCTACTTTCGCAGCAGAAAAGATTAGTGGATAATTTGCAGCCATAAAGGGATTAAATAAGCATATAATACCTTCTACTAGAAGAGTTCGGCACTCCTAATGCAAGCTGTCTTACATATGATTCTTAACAGAAATACATTAAATGTTTTTATGGTACAGGGTTCAAAGCTGTCTTCTGTCCAGAATATCAACAGAAATGAAGAAGAGGTATTTATTTAAGAACTTTCAAAGCTGTCTTATGTCTATGTCTCCTTTCTCGCCAAAGTTCCTACACTTTAGAAATTGTTGTATTCCATCCAAGTGTTCAAATAACTACTATTCAACCACTTACCCTGCTAGATAATTTATCCCTTCAAGGCATTCCCCACTCCTGTGGGTTTTTTTGGCAAATGGACTTCCGTAGCTAGATCTACCTCGGAATTTTATAGTGTTGATCTGCACTTTCTTAATCCTTGAACGATGGTCTCAAGGTAAATAACAAGAACTTAAATGCCATTGCCTGGTGGCAAACCTTTTGAGGGCTAAGTGCATGCTGCTGTTATGAAACACATTCCCTAAGGCAAAAAGAAAATCATTTCATATGAAACTTCTTTGGTGGAGCATGTTCATTCATAAAAGATAAAAATGTCACTTTTGCTGGACTTTCACAAATAACACTTCACACAGCAATACAAAGATTGCATGCAGTAATCAGAGAACTAACTAAATGTATTTGAAATAGGAAAGTATGTGAAGAAATACATTTGACAGGGAAAACAACTATTAACAAGAATCCATTATTTATATGTGGCAGATATAAAGGTGAATATTAAAAGGATGCTCTCAAAGCTCACCACAAGATATAACAAATTTATTGCAGAAATATCTGGATCTGTGTCATTCACCTACCCCTACCCAGCCTTAAAACTTTTGGATGTAAACATTACTGTATATTTAAAAGGTACTACACCCTTTGGCAGATTATAATTGGGGCAATTTTCACAGTCACCCATTGCCCATAGGTGCTGGGGGCACCACAAAATGTATAACCATTGATGTAATACATTTCTTTTTTCAGCCATAAATGACAGGCTGTCACAACATACTGATTTGGTGCCTTTAAAAACTATTTTCCTCCATGTGATTTATTTTTGTCTCTTTCACATGCTGTGCACTGCCATGCAGCATCACAAAGTTAACTGCCAGAGGGCATGCAGTCCACAGGAATGGGCAGAGAGTTGCATGATAACAGCACAAGCAAGATGTCTGATATAACAGAAGGTAGAAATCAGAGTCACTTGATGTTCAGTGGAGAGATGTGGAGGTGACATGGTATTATACTTGTTGTTTTAAGCCAGCCGGCCAGCATGCAGTTAGAAAGAATAGTAATACACACCATGGTCAAGTAACTGAATACCTGGACCACACCAGAAGCAATACATATTATTACTAAATGCATTAAAATTACTTTCTTTATTCCATTTTCTCTCCAAAATCCCTATACATAGTTATAACTTTATTATAAAATTAGTTGCAAATCCAGTTTGTCATTCCAGTGTGCTCAATACATATCATGTCAATCAGAAATAATATTCACTAATTGCAGTGAGTCTAAGAAACAGTTACTCATCAGAGAACAGAAAATTTAAGCAATCTGGTGTTTTTGTTATTTTAACGGGCTAGTTTGAATATGGCTTTAAACACATTGCCAGACATATTTGTACAAAAACATGTATTTCAGATGTATATCAAACTACTTTTCATGAAGGTGAAAAATAATCAAAATACCAGCTTGCATTAATTAGGGCTTATTATTATAAGCATTACTTTTAGAATATATAGGTCCAAAGGAAAGATTATTATAGCATCTTCTTTTCTTTATTACCAGGACAGAAAAAAATGTTTAGTTCAGTCATTCAAGAACACTGAGAATATACACGGCCATAGCTTTACTTATTCTCAGATTAGTCTGTAACACTATTAAAACATTGCTATAATACCACAGCAACAGACTTCTGCACTAGCTATAGTTACAGACATTCACAGGTACGTACTTTAAAGTTACTGACTTAGAAATTATGAAGGATACTGACTGCGCTTTTATTATCTACAACAGCAGTTGACTGATTATAGTGTATATACTGATTTTTATTGCTATAAAATAGTATAAAGATGACTCACTAGACTAAAAATAGACAGATGTAGACATATACAGAGAAAAACACCACAAACTTTCCTGAAATGCAAAAGAATGTTACTTATGTAAGAATATTAATATTCATATATAACCTCAAATTAAAACTAAGATATGATGGTTATGCTGAAACAATGAACATTTTCTATGTTGCTTTTCTAAACTATTGTGATACCAGTTTCCCATAATAATGATGAAGAATCATATAAATACATGTTTGAATAGAGCATGGGGCATAATTCAATAAACACTAAGACTGTGTGCACGTTGTGGCATGATGCGCATATGGTAGCATACTGTTTTGTATTCAGTAAGCAGCTCTACATGGATTTAGAGATGCGTAACCAAGGTAAACACTGTGGCATGCTAATTACAGCATGTATTGTATGCTAATCAGCCAATCCAAGGTGGAGGAGCTATTTGTCAAGCTATAAAGCAAATGTGTAGACTCAGTGCTGGTTTTCCCTGCAAATTCCAAAACCTATTGGAATACAGCCACAGAAAGGAGTTTACACAGCAACAACGTTAGGGGCTGCTGTTGATTTTTTTTTCATGTGTATGTGCAACAAGCTGAAGTCTATGCTGCTTTTGCTGCTAACAAACCACAGCCAAGAAGGAGAAGAGTGTTAGGCCCCACCTAATTTATCACAATCTGCATGAGGTAGAAATTGTAGATCACTACAAAGTGGATAGAGACACACTACAGAAACTCTGCAACCTTTGTCATCCTCAGCTCAGAGCCATGGCAAACTGAGGGGAAACAATACTGGTGGAGACAAAGGTATGTGTAGCATTTAGAATTTTAGCTACAGGAACATTTTAGAGACCAACAGGGGACATGCTGGGGGTATCACAGGCATCAGCATCCAGGATCCTCCATCAATTCTTAAATGCGATGCTGCAACATGCCAGTGACCACATATATTTTCCCTGTACACCCGAGGGCAGGGCCACAAATATGCAGGAGTTCTACCCTGTAGCACTCTACCCTGAAATACTGGGTGCCATAGATTGTAGACATACAGCAATCAAATCACTACTCAGGGAACAGGGAAAGGTCTATATAAACAGAAAGGGCTTCCACTCCATTAACTGCCATGTCATATGTCATCTTGAATGAGTGTGCTAGCAACTCAGGCAGTTACCGTGACTCACATATCTGGTACAACTCCAAACTGTAGCAGATGTTCACTAGGGGTGATGTCCCACAGGCTGATTTCCTAGGGGATGCAGGTTATGCACTGGAACTGTGGCTGATGACACCCATCAGTAATGCACACACATCCACTGAAGAACTCCATAATGAGGCACAGACTCAAATCAGAAATATCATAGAGCATGTGTTTGGGCTGCTGAAGTCATGGTTCCAGTGCCTAGATACATCTGCGGAAGCCCTGCAGTACAATCCATGTACAGGTACTGAAATCTTTACCATCTGTCTCATTCTTCACAACATCATCCTGGGAAAACAGCTTCAACAGTATCAACAAGGGGAAGGGGCACACATCCCACCACCAATGGCAAGGTCCCCACAGCCACGTGCAGGTGAAGAGTCAGGGGGGAACCAGCTGCTGTTGTGGGTGTAGGCAGCTGTAAGTGTGCTTAGTATACCTTCACATTGGTTAAGAGGAAATACACAGCACACTCACTCACCACCTAAGGGGTTAAAACCATCATCATCAACACTTATGGCCAGCAATACTCACAAACTTTATCTACCCACATAATGGCTGTGGACTCCTAGCATCAGACAGACTCAGCCCTGAACTAAAACTTTAGCAATTGCTGGATTTACAAGGTAAGTGCAGAACCTGGAGTGTTAAAAAAAACTTGTAATAATACAAATGAATGGCATATCATCCTTGCATGTTGTTACTTGGTAATATAAGTAAATAAAAGGTGGATAATTTGTATAGTAATGACTTCAATATGTGACAGCAGAGACTTATGTCAATACATGTGTCCTCCATAAAATAATAGGCCTCAGGCATTAAATATTTATGCATTTATACCTCTCAAAAGAACTGATGGCCATTGAATGTCATCAGTTTAGCCTAATACTTTTGTACTGGCAAATCATTAAAGAGAGAAGTTAGAAACTAATGAGATACATTTCATTTTTAGACTTCATAACCATCAGAAGATTCTTAAAAATACTGATGCAAAAACTGTTTTGATTATATCAACTGTCTAACTTTGTAAAACAGAAATTTGTAAAAAGTCTCCCTATTATTCAGTCATTGTCACTTTTATTTATGGATTGCTGTAAGAGTGGGGGAGGCATGTACACACTACAAAATCTGTAAGAAAGCAGTAGAATTAGCAAAATAACATCACAAAAATAGATATACTAATCACTAAGTCAGCTACGCACCTTGAGCATCAGCAACAAATCTTATGTATCCCTGAATCCAAAAGATAGGAAACAAAGATATGGCACAGTTATCATCATTTGCACAGGGCATTGTGTTTGAGTGGGAGGGTCAGGAAGCTTAGACTGGCACAAAAAATTAAGTGAATGCATTTGAGTAAGAAAGTAAAACAGGCAGACATTTGGATAAAATAACAAATGGCCATTCAGACAGAATGAGCTTTAAGCCTCACAGCTGAACCATGTAACAGTTGTGTTTGTGTCTGTATGGGGACTCCAGGTGAAACTGGTGTGTGAGTGTCTGCAAGACCACGACCAAGCTTGATGTTAGCTCTACATCATGGTATGGTGGACAGGTGTGAGCCATGCATGGTAAATGTGGCAGTTCATCATTGTCTTACCCAGCCATGAGAACAGGCTCTGCCATGAGTTGCACTGGCATATCCATGCCCATGGTTAGATGCACTGCTGCTACCTGAATGTGACTTTTGCTGCTGGATGAGCTCTCCTCATAAGGATGCTCAAGATCATGAACTCTTGGCCATGTCTGAGTGTGAACACCTCAACCACTGAAGGAGCAGTGGAAGTACTGCCACTACGATAGTGTGATCAGGCACAGTCACATCGGCTAACATCAGATGATGTGGCTAACCTATGCCCACATGGATACGATTCCCCCCAGCAGACTTTCCATCACAGACACTGCCACTTCCAATGTGTCATTCACCAGGTTCCTTTAAATCGGCAACATGGAGGAGGCAGTCACACATGTCAGCCTGTGCCACATCTACAAAACTAAGCATTTCTCTGGTGGACCTAATGGAACATACCTGCACCTCCATAATAGCCATAAACATACGTTGAGTGCATGGAAAGATGTACCTGGATCAGGTGGAGGATGGGCAACAGGCCTCCTCTGAGCACCCCTAACAACTCTCCTGCATGGCACCTCACCCACATTTTGGCTATGCCCAGAGTCAACCGGCACTGAAGCCACAGTGACCACACTACCCTGAATGAGTGTCACGCCCGCTACCTGTCCAATATCTGAGGTCTCATGGGAATGGGTTGGCAAAGGCCTACTGGCTGTATCCAATAGAATTAAAGGGGATGGCTGAATATCATCATTAGTGTCAGATTCAACCTCTGCACTCCCTGACTGTGCCTCTGTCTACCCAGCATCATCATCAGTGCCTGCCAATACTCTTGATATCAGGTGGTAAGAGTACTAAACTTCCACTGTCGGCATCACCTGTGATAATAAGCAAAAAACACAAGAAATAAATTAATACCTACACTACTATATTCCAATATATGCTAACAAATTAACAGTGGTGCCATTATTACAGAAGTACAGCAATACACAGAAACAGTCCTGATATCCATGTCAAACATATGGATAAAATAACATTTTCTTTGAATTTCTAATCAGTGCTGACATAAAAACTTTTGGCTTACCATGTGCAGATGACTCCAACGTTTCTAGGGAGGATAGTCCTAGAAGAAGTTAAGCCAAAGGTAAGGACTCCATCATCACAATTAACATTAATGCAGGGTGTTAAAACCTTTGGCTCCTTTTATGTCCATTAACAATAATTTTAACAAAAACTTGGATGACATGTCCACCCTAAGCCCATGTGTAATCAACCAGAATCTGTTAACTGTATCAATATACTACTAGTCCTCCTTCCCTCCAAAAAAATATATTAAACCAAATGTGTTTATTGCTGTCAATATTTTACTATACAAGAAATATTTAACAATTGTGATAGATAAGCTTATCTGAAATCTCCTTCTGGGACATACTTGTCCTCCCTGAAACAGCAGCACCAACATTAATCACATGTTGCTGTGCACTTTCCACTGAGCTGACAATGGACAGTAACTTTTCTTTTGGTATCAGTGATGGCTCTGTAGCAGACCACCATGATAGACATCCATCCACAGGCCACTGCAGCTGCTGTCCTCCAGGTTGATGAAATCATGTCAGTGGCCCTATGACACACCTGATCATATGTCCTGCTCTGGCTACCTATGGCATGTACATCATCCACTATCTGCTACCAAATTTGCATTCTTCTAGACATATCCCCACATCCCCTCTCAAGTAGAAAGGCACCATGTTGCCTAAATGCTTGGACAATTACTTTATTCTCAGGGTAACTGAAGGGGGGTTTGTGGGGATTGGGATGCCTGGGTGCCATAGTCCTAGGTGACATAAAGCACAAAAGAAGGGTAATACACATAAGTATCACATACATAAAAGCCCTTCTTATATACTACACATAAAAGGTAGTTTTTCAATATTACCCACTGGAGAAACCATAAACAGTCAAGCTATTCAATTGTAAAAAAGTATTTATGCAGTTGTAACATATTACAGTCACACACACAAAACAAGAATGGATCCCAAACAAGAAGAGTAACAATAGCAAAGCAAACCTTTGTACAAACAATTTTGTTTGTGTCAACTTAGAAATGAAACTTGGCTTCCCCACTCCCAGTACAACAGACAAATGACACATTTTACTAACAAACCAAAAGGAATAAAACATCAGTGAATTGCTAAAAGTGCTATCAAATAAACTGTCCCAAAAACGTGTTCACATTTATCACAAAACATTCAATTTTATGCAATTGCCAGGCACCTCTACCATGGTCAGCACTCCCCTAGAGGTGTGTATGGGCAATCTTACAAGGCTAACACCCTTGTGCCAGTGACAATGTAGGACATTTACATTTCACTGAAATAACAATAGAAGAATATAAAGAGAAAAATGGTTGTAACATTAGCACTTGTAATGAAAGTTGATAAGGCTATACATCTGAGAAAGTAAAATATATATATTTTCTTAGTGACATTTGAGCATATCCAGTACATAACTGAAAAATACAATCATACCTTATCAAGTTCAGTAGTCTTTTGTGCAGATAAATCTGAAGTAATAGCAATCTTCTTCTGTGTTATCCACATAAACACACCTCTTCACCTTCAGGTTCCCTGACTAAATGGTTCCCTATTTGTAGTTTAGTTTCAGGACCGTGAGCAAGGTGAATATGCAAATGAGGTGTGAACTTATTAGAAGTACTGAATTTCAAATTATTGCCTCCGTGAAGCAGATGTAAGCATAATGCAGGCAGTCCCTCAGTGTTTGTTGCTAATGGATTGCAGTTGTGAATGATTACTGGTAGGGAGAAGGAAAACACAGCAGCAATTCAGACTCCCTTACCTCCAGTGGGAATGCCAGCCAGGTTAGACTTGTTAAGTGTGCAAGTAATTGTATCAAGATTTCAAATGTAAGTAAGCAGCACACAGTTTCTGTTCAGTAGCATCCAGCCTCCCTTGCATTTGTTGACAACTGTATGTTACTGCTATTTTATATACTCACACATTTTAAGGACAATGATAGAAAATGCCTTACAGACTGCATGTCTCAGGTTACTGGTCAGATAAGAGAAGAATGAGCAGCAAACACAAAGAGATAAAACAGAAGCTGCATTTTTGCAAGCAGTAGTCAATGGTTGTGTAATCACTCAATGCACTACATCTGAAATTAATACATGTACAAACAACTCAGAAGTGTACAACTGTCATATGTTTTGTGAATACTGTGGATGATGTTACAGTTGCTTGTATGCACAATGATTTTTATTCTCTACTGCAGAGCTGTTTCTGTGGCAAAGAGGGATGAGACACCATTACTGTGCTTTGAAGGTCCACTGAAGTGAGAGTTCAAATTTAGACCTGTGTACAAATATTTCATGTGTACCAACATACATTTTGTAGTGTTTATTTAATAGATTTATTTTCTTCCTTCTTTCTAATTTCCCATTTTGTTTTCTTATTTATGGCCAGTGTTTATGTAGTGTGTGGCTTAGTGCAAACAGGGGAAATGGAGAAACACAATAAATGTCATATAAAGCATTTGTTGGATGAGCAATACATTATCTACACCTGTGAGTTACTTGTGTGGGTAGCACATCTGCTAACCACACTGTTCCTCACAGCATATTCTATCTGTACATCAGGATTCAAGTCCCACCTTTGTCTTTTAAGGCTGGTATCTAACAAACACTGATCACAAGGGAAAAGCAAGTTTAGCTTTGCTTATCTCATTTGCATGATGCTTGCCATTGTGCAAACCTGGACTACTGGCCCACACAGGAAGCAAACAGAACACCTGCAGACAGGATGTAGATTTTCTAAATGTCAAAAAGTAGACATGTTGCATTTTTTGCTTTCTAGCATGCAGTGTCGCTAAGTGGTGTTGCGTGGCAGTTGGCAAGCTTCCCCAACACATGGAGCCATAAAACTCCTGCAGAAAGGAAGTAGACAGTAGACAATTTCAAAATGGGTACATTCTATCAAGTATGTTGGACACTGTGCAAACACACTAAGCAGAGGTGAGTGACAGTTAACACAAATAAGTTAATAATAAATAGGGAAATAGCCAAGTGTTATTTCAATTTTCCTGTGGCAACAGGTATAAGTGTAGGGATGCCATACACATGGCCCTGGGTTCTAATGCAGGAAATTCCAGACATTTTTACTGTTTTTCCATTTCACATTATATTAAATATCACTTATAATTTATACATAATGATAAACAACAATAATTATGCATATCAGTGAAGCTGATCTGTATTATATGTATGAGGGATAAGACACCCTTACTGTGTTTTGAAGGTTCAGATGTATGACTGAAAGTATACTGTCTACTATGTTTCTGTAAGTTTGATTCTGCTATCTGGACTTAGATGGCTTTCACACTTAAATAAATCAGGTCACACACATACATGGTTAACACCTCAGTCTGTCATCTGTATTTATAAATAATTCATTACTATAGCTGAGAAGAACCTCTGCTGTGGCAAAGATGAAAAATTACCACTTTGAAAAAAATCTTTTGTCTCTCATGCATAGGTTTGAATCCCACACTGTAAAAATCTATTTTATCAGTGTAGAAAGCCATACCAAACATGTGTCATGCCATGAAATTTATGTCCCCAGTGCATGCCTGCAAAGTTAAACCACTACTGTTGAAGAAATGGATAGCTATGGTTCTTTCCTACCTCCCTTCTCATATTCCTGTAATGCTTTCCCTTTATTCTTCCTCCTCCTGCTTGCCCCCCATTTCACCATATTCCTGTCTCCACCATTTTAACACCTATAATCTGGTCAATAAATAGAATTACACACAATACAAATAAGCAATCAAACAGGCAGTGGAGCCCTTCACATTTTGGCCTCTGTGTTTGCATGGAGTTTGGCATCATGCACCAATGCCAAACAACAGTGAACGGCTCTTGTTTGGTGTGGTTAGTCCCATGCAATGCTGTTTAAACATTCTGTGCTAAGATAAAACACACTAATACATGGTGACTGTAGGATAAAGAATTATTTAATTGCATTATTATTACTTATTTAAAACTTTCAGATATACCTGGATTCAAACCCTATATAATCTGTGTTCCAAAAGAAATCTGTCAATGCATTTATACTTGCTGCCTATGCACAAACAAGGAAAGCAATATCTCACATGAGCAAACACTTTGCCATCGATCATGCAAACCCACTGCTCGGCCGTGCAGTATGCAAAGTGGACAATAACATGTATTACTTTTGTTTACTGTCCATTTAGTCTTCATG
Organism: Protopterus annectens; assembly: GCF_019279795.1. NCBI lineage: Eukaryota > Metazoa > Chordata > Ceratodontiformes > Protopteridae > Protopterus > Protopterus annectens. The sequence goes on along the minus strand of NC_056725.1, from coordinate 1,322,520,022 downwards.
CCATGAAACTACATGTAGAAACACACAAAATGAAGGCACTGTCTAAGAAAATAACACATATTTACAATGAAGCTATCTGTTACCTCCCCCCATGCACTGTAATCTTGGTCTCTCAGTACTTTTTCACAAATATATAAACTACACTACAGAAATACATAATAAATGTTGTCTTATATACCATGAACATCTTTATAATGACAACACATTCAGATTTTCCAATAGTTGTAGTAAAATAGACACCTGTTTACATATAGTTTGTACCTGCACATTGGAAACACAAACACCAAAAACTACACAGCCATCTCATTTGCTCACTCAACCGAGTACAGTGAGATCATATTTTGATTTCAGACACTTCTACCAGTTCCATCTGTTAAGCTCTATCCCAGTCTAGTGTCATTAGTTCATTCTACCTAATACAGAGAGAACATTTGAAAAGGCCAACCCAATTAGGTGCTTAACCTTGAATTATCTTCTGTTTGTCCTTTCTTCCTTTCCACTTTACTAACAAAAAAAAAACTTTTCTAGAATCTCCTTGTGTTCTGACTGAGTGTGCTTCTCAGCTGATAAATATATTTTTTGGCACTTTTTAACTGTTCAGAGTTGAATAAAACAATAATTGAATTCAGTTCAGAATACAGTTTGAATAAATTGCATTTATTTAAATTGTATTTGCTTTAATATTGCTACTCTCTCAAGTGTGCTAGCTTGCACTGCACTTGAATTGTTTTAGTGCTGTTTTAGCTGCTTTTCTGTAAAAAAATTCTAAGCTTGTTTCCTGTCTTTCCTGTAACTAGTATAGTGCAGATACAGATTTGCTGTATCCAGGACTGTTTGTAAGTGTCTGAGCCTCCCAAGCCTTTCTGTGTTGGAGGGAAGCTTTCTAGCTTATCAGTGGGAGTGGTAAGCACAAGGAAGCCTATCTACCACAAGAGTGGTTTCTAGCCCAGAAATTGTAGTTTATTGGTCATTTGGGCAGTTTTTCCATCTCTTTCAACTTTCAGGTCTAAAAGCCCATGTTTGCACTTGTTTCCTACCTTTCCTGTAGCTAGTCTAGTCCAGACCCAGTTTTACTATATCCAGGACTGTTTGTAAGCTTCTGAGCCCCCTAAACCTTTCTCTGTTGAGGGAAGCCTTCTAGCTTATCAGTGGGAGTGGTAAGCACTAGGTAGCCTATCTACCACAAGAGGAGTGGTTTCTGGCCCAGAAATTGTAGTTTATTGGCCATTTGGGCAGTTTTTTCATCTCTTTTAACTTTCTGGATTAAAAGCCTGCATTTGCACTTGTTTTTCAACTTTCAAATAACTAGTCTAGTCCAGATACAGATTTGCTGTATCCAGGACTGTTTGTAAGCTTCTAAGCTCCCCCAAAGCCTTTCTGTGTCAGAGGGAAGCCTTCTATCTTGTTAGTGGGAGTGGAAAGCACAAGATAGACTATCAACCACAAGAGGAGTGGTTTCTGTACCAGAAATCGTAGTTTATTGGCCGTTTTGGGCAGATTTTCCATCTCTTTCAACTTTCTGGTTTAAAAGCCCACATTTGCACTCGTTTCCTGCCCTTTCTGTAACTACTCTAGCCCAGATACAGATTTGCTGTATCCAGAACTGTTTATAAGCTTCTGAGAGGTGCCAAAGTCTACTCTTCAATTTTTCCCTTAGATCTGCTAGTTCTCCCCTCTCTTGCACTTTTACTAGCTTATTAGTCTTGCACTTTACCATACCAGATTTCTTGTAGCAATTATTGTGCGTTCTGCAAGGAAACAGCTCCAGTACTTATTATTAATGCCCACACCACCAGGCATGTCCAAAGGTCAGTTCCCTGTGCTTTCTCCTATTAACCTGGTGAACTTGGGCATTCTGAGGCAATGTAGCAACTGCCTTGTGTACACCGACAACCCTCACCTCATACCTCCCAATGCTCAGACTTGTGAGAGATGCACTTATATATCCAAATTGGAAGCTACGCACTCTCCAGCCAAGAACAGAATAGCTGGTGAATAGGAGAAGGTCACACTTGCACCACATCACATGGAACACATAGCCCTCCAGAACACACACCAGCACTGCCTTCATATAAAAACACAAACCACACACCCACCTTCATGGAAGCTCTCAATAAAACTCTACCCAAACAGCAGAGACCTCCAAGGCAGAAATGCATTCGACCACCACAACACAACACTAATCACAAGACACATAACTCTTCTAAACAGTGTGCCACTCAACCAAAGCCCCTAAGGCAAAACAGCATGCCCAGCACACTAGTCATAGGTATCTTGATAGTGAGATACACTGATGCCCCACTCACTAGGCTGAATAAGGAGAAAGTAACAGTCAGCTGCCTGTCAGGTGCAGGGATCTGCCACAGAACACATGCACAAAGGTCCCTCAACAACAGGCACAAATATGACTCTGTCATTGTACTTGTTGGTGTGAATGACCTGAGATGTACCTCCCTGGACTACATGAAAAGAGACATGGAGGAGCACTCAAATTATGTAGCCCAGATGGGTATGACCCTAGCCCTGAGCAGCATCCTGCCATCACCCAGAATGATACTACAGTACAAGCATAGAATGATTTATTTCAACAATTGGCTAAGTTTTTGGTGTCATTCTAAGTGGATCCAGTATCTCTCTGCCTGGGATGACATGGTTGACAGACCTCCATAACAGCTGCAAACAAATGCAATCTGAGGGTCAAGTTGCTCAATGCTAGATGTCTAAATCTCAAAATGCACTCACTTGAAGCACTCCTTAAATTTTAGAACATTGACATTTTTTGCTGTAACAGAGACCTGGTTCAAGGCAGCAGAAAGCACCCCTACACTACCAGGCTATAACTCATTCCACACCTTTTGGCCCCAGAACTTGGACCAAAGCTTCAAAGGCAGTGGTGTTTCCATATTCATAAAGGATGCACACACCTCCAGATGAGTAGCTCAACATAACACATCAGAGAAACTTCAGGTGCAGCTAACATTGGGTAAGACAGCAATTAAGGTTATAGCCTGTTATAGGTTCCCAACTATGTCCCAAGACTCACACTCCATGTTTCTAAGCACCTTGGAGAATATTAGGGTCCAACCTAGCACTCTCATATTGGGCAACTTCAACTACCCCTCCATTAACTGGGAAAACTACTCATGTACCAATATACTTGCCCAACGTTTCCTGGAATTCATTAATTCAATGCCCTGGACCAGCTCATTCTTAACCCCACTAGAGGTATCAACATCCTTAACCTGGTCATTACTAACATGGGTGACCGTTGTTCTACACCAATAATCAATTCATCCCTGGTTAGATCCAACCACAATCTAATCACAAAGGTAACCACCATGAAAAACTTCTCCAAAGCTAACTTTGTGCTCTTAAAAACAGAGGTGGCAAACTTCACGGCACCCATGTAAATGGAGAATAGTTGCATGACCACCAAATCATACACCAATGCACTGTATGAACACATACACAAATGCATGGATCTCTCCATACCAAATAGAACCAAGATGCTGTCCTCCAAAAAAAGGAAGCCAATCTATTGTTCCCCTGCCATAAGCAAACTCTACAACATAAGGAGGAAACTGATACAGAATATGGTGAAGTCCGAAGACTGGAAAAATGCCCTTATCCGCCTCAGCAAAAAGTTGAGATCCCTCATCAAATCATCTAAAGCTAGCTATGAAAACTGAATTGCAGCAGATATTAAAAACAACCACAAGGCCTTTTATAGTTATGTAAAGAATCTCGACAGCAATACCCAGAATTGCTCTAAGTTACTGCACAATGGTACCCCCTATACCAAGTCAACAGATATTGCCAATATACTGGCCAACAGATTCAGTGCCAACTTTACCCCTCTATCTCCTCCCCACAGGATCAATCACAGTACCAGTAGATTGCCAGGCACCCAGTACTACTGCTGCACAGGTTAAAATAACACTGCCCAAGGCCAAGAATACAGCTTCTATGGGACCTGACAATATCCCTGGCTGTGTTCTATGTGAACTGCAGAGTGAACTGGCACCTCACCTGTGTGCCCTGTTCAATCACAGCCTCACCTCAGACTTTGTCCCTACCGAATGGGGCACTGCTATAGTCATCCCTTTCCACAAAGGAGGAGCAACTACAGACCCTGGGAACTATTGCTCCATTAGCCTGAAAAGTCTGATATGCAAAGCTATGGAACACATCATCATGGACCTAATAAACAAGGATATAGGGAATCTCCAAACTCTGGATCCCGCACAGTTTGGTTTTGTAATGGGTAGGTCATACCTGCTCAACTTGGTTGGCTTCTTTGAGTCAGCCATCAGAGCTGTAGATGAAGGCAAGATGGTTCATACAGCCTACCTTAATCTGGCCAATGCCTTTGATACCATTTCCCACTCAGGAATCATAGAAAAACTCACTAAGGTAGGCATCAATCCCTATATCACTAGGTGGGTTGCAAACTGGCTCAGAGATAGAATCCACAGTGTGAAAGTAGCTGACTCCAAGTCAGACTGCCAACCAGTCACAGATAGAGACCCACAGGGATCAATCCTGGGTCCCCTCCTGTTTGGTATCTACTTCTCTGAAGTCCAGGCCAACATGAAGGGACTGGCTGACAAAATTCACAGACTATTGCAAGTTGGGAGCCAATATTAACTCCCAAGTGGGGTTGACATCCTACAGAAAGGCCTCACTGAGACCAACAGCTGGTGTCAGAACCATGGCCTTAAGCTTAATGCTAAAAAATGTGTCGTCATCCTCTTTGGGAAAAACCCAGTTCCCATGAATTACCACATCGATGGTAGTCCACTGAACACAGCAGGTGTTATAAGAGATCTGGAAACACTGGTTGACAGCAACCTCTCTTTTGACCACCACATTGCCACTGCGGTCAGAAAGTCCTTCTATTTGGCACATCTCATTACTAAGGGTTTTGCATACAGAAAGAAAGAGGTCATTGTCGCCATCTACTCTTCCATCATTAGACCAATCATCGAGTACAGTGCCCCATTTGGCATGCACCTCACTAGACACCTGCAACAACTGGAGAGGCCACAAAAGTACTTCACAAAGAGGATCCTAGGCCTTAAATACTTGTCCTATATGGACAGACTCAAAAAAACTCCAACTGTTCTCTGTCTCATATCGCCAACTTAGAGACAATCTCTGCTTGACTTACAAAACCATGTCTGACCCAGCTCTGTTAAAATGCTGTATCTAAAGAAATCCCTCCACACCAGATGCTCCAGAGACCGCAACCTCATTACCACAATAAACAGAATGTGCTGGAGGGACAGATTCATAACCCAGAGACTGTCCATGCTATGGAATAGACTTCCCATTCATGTTAAACAGAGCACCTTACTGGCCCTCTTCAAGAGAAATCTTGATTAGTGGATGGGAAATAGAAAATTCACCCTGGGGATTACTCTAGTGTTTCTACTCGATAGAGGAACTGGGAACTAAGGTCGGGTGGCACAATGCCATGGTAATCCTATGGGCTAGGCTTGTAAAGGCTCCAGGGCCATTAGCCTAGTACACACCTATGAACCAATAAACATTGCACACTTATAAATCTGGTAACATGAAAAACTTTAATATCTCGACAGCTGGACATAGCTAGCTATTCATTTCATGCAGGACTCAAATCTTCTCTCTAACATTCAGTGCTGATGTCATCAATTATAAGTTAGACAAATAAAACCAAGAACCAAGAAGAAAAAACATACGATTATAAACAGAAAATGCCCAACTGAGAGTTACTGGATCCACAAGAAAATAAAAATACGTAATGTTGATTACTTTCCTTTATTAACAAAGCACTTTTCATCCCACTTAATTTTGGAACTCTTCAGCTAAAAACCATTCAGAAGATGAAAACATATGTAGTAAAACATACTTTGTCAGCTGCTCGCATCAACCAATACTAAAACCAAGTCAATTAATAACCACACCCATCGGCTGAAATATATACTAAATTCAGAAGCTATGTGCAAGTATAAACAATATTTACCACTATATCTAAATGATGTTACACATACATGTACATTTAACAAGAAACTATACTATAGTTTAAAAATGCTTCTGTTCCTGTAAATAAAGTACCTACAAACAACTGTACATGTATGTTAAATGAATGTGCATGTAGTTATAAGGGATTATCCGTAGCTACTTGTAGTTTTACTTGGATACTAATGTCTTTCGGCTTTTCCTGATTAGGGTTCTCCACAGTGGAACTCCGGTCCGCTAATGATTGGCAGTGATTTTTAACGGTGCCGAGATGCCAGCCTGATGTCCAACCTTCGAAGAAGGCACATCCATTCATGCACACACCTACCTGCATGTCTTTAAATATCACTTGACCACGGGGAGGACATGCAGACTTCACACAGTAGGCACTCCAGCCAAGAATCGAACCGGAGAACCTCTTGCTGCGAGGCGACAATGCTAACTGCTGTTGAAATTGAAACAACTACCCAATGTTTGTAAATATTCAGTTTCCCTTACATACATTACATTAAATGAAGCAATATAAAATTCAAATATGAAAATATTAAGGTAAAAATGTAAAAATACAAATAATAATAAACATAAAAATACAAGAAGGTACAAACATATAAAAATTTATTTATAACTATAACAAAATATCACCATACACATTCTTATAAATTATCATCTCATTAAACTTTTTAACTTTAAAATGCAAGTTATAGAGTAAACTTCATTTAAACCAGGGAACTGGCAAACTTTCTTCAGCAATTGCCATAACAGTTCCAGTCTTTCTAGTAATAGTGATTCAGGGCCCCCTCTCCCATCAGGGACTAAAGTGTCAATTGCCCAGAACTTGAAAGTGTGGTCTGTACAAAATTGAATGTGCCTAACCAAAGCATTCTCTAGTTTCGATCTCCTTATCTGATATAGGTGTTCATAAACTCGTTCTCATAACTTCCTATCAGTTTTACCTACATAGAATGCCAGGCATTGTTGGCATTGGGTCACATACACTATGGACTTTGGCAATCTAATTTGTATTTAATCTTATACTCACAATCCCTGATTGTGAAGGATGAATCCATTGACATATCTGAGCAATAATGGCACATGTTGCACACTTGCCCTATTATTGGAACCCATTATTACACCGTTCTGTTCTAACAAATTTTTCAAATTCTGGCCTTGCTTAAACACTATACGTGGTAGACCTTGAAATGTATTCCTAATTGTAGAGTCACTCTTGGTAAGGTCCCAGTTTTTATTAATGATCCCTAATATTTCATAGCTGTCTATACTAAATGACATAATCAAGCTCAACCAGGCAAAGCTGTCTGTATCTGGAATTCCACTGGTCTGTCCATCTAATCTGATCACAGGACCATTCCTACTGTCCAAAATCAGTTTATAGAAACCTTTTAATCTTTTATCCTGGACTTCAGTCAATAAGTTAGTAAGTAAAGATTTTGGATAACCCCTATAAGAAAACATTTCTCTTAGTCTATCACATTCAATGATAAAATCATTGTCACTGGATACCATATGTGCTGCTCTAACAAATTGTCCCTTCACCACGGATCTTTTTTGGTGAAGGGGGTGGCAGCTACTAAAATGTGGGAAGGTGTTGGAGTACGTCTCCTTCCTAAATATATTTGCTGTATAGCATCCATTAATATAATCCATTGCCTACCCAGTATCCTTACTTATCAATCGCACCTTAGCAGAAGCAAAAATTCCTGATATCTGGAAGATATCCTATGTAATCCCTCTTCATAAAGTAGGTAGTTCCACTGAGCTCTCCAATTACAGGCCTATAGCTATACTCTCTCCTCTAGCAAAGATAATGGTAAAATGTATTCACAAACAGTTCATGCACCACCTAATTAATAACTACCTCATGGCAGATACCCAGCATGGCTTCAGACCTCACCATAGCACTACCTCAGCCCTACTAGTCTTCTCCAATACCATAAATTTCCATCGTAACAATAACCATATTTCTTCAGCTCTATTTTTGGATCTATCCAAAGCTTGCGATATGGTGGATCATCAACTATTAATCAACACCCTACAATCGCTTTGTCTAGATCCCAAAGCCCTTCAATGGTTTAATTCCTACCAAAGTGGTAGAAAACAGGCTGTACTTTGGTAGACCAAACTCTCTACCCTGTTACCTAACACCCTGGGAGTACCACAAGGTTCTATATTAGGCCCACTGTTATTCTCCATCTTCATCAATGATTTGAACACTGTCATACCTAATGTCAGCTGTATCCAATATGCAGATGACTCTACACTGATTTGCTCAGGAACATCCCATACAGAGTTACAGTTAACTACCTAGACTACCTTTAACACAATAGAAAACTGGCTTTCCAATCATCGCCTGATACTGAATCCCAAAAAGACTAAAATGCTGTTATTCCTACCAACACAAAGTTCTAGCGCCATTAACTTTACAATCAAAGCAAAGGATAGCACAATTATCTCACCAGACCATTCTACAAAACTACTAGGTGTCACTATTGACAATAACTTAAAATTCGACCTACATGTCAACCAATTGATCAAAACCATCAATAAAAAAACTAGGCTCATTGTATAGAATAAAAAGCTTTCTGACTCCCCCAGCCAAAGTTGCCATTGCTCGATCTCACCTTCTCTCTTCTCTCCTATATGCATCCCCTCTTCTCCATAATAGTAGTAAGACTGTCTTGAACAAAATCACTATCTGTTATAATCACATCGTCAGGTTTGCCACTGGGCTGCCTTTCAGGACACATCATTGCATCAATCTAATTCAGCTTGGATGGCTCGAACTACCTAGTCTAATACTATATAACCAACTATTTATGACCCACAAAATTATATACAACCCTGAAAACACCCCCGCACTCAAAAATCTGGTCACCCTGTATAACAACCCTAGACCATTGCGTTCTTCCAGCAGACTCCTTATCCAGACATGTAAAACTAATAACTTAGCCGGCGACTCTCTCTTTACTAACTCTGTAGGCAGAACATGGAACCTACTACCTCCTGAGATTACCTCACTCTCTTATCTAGGTCATTTCAAAGCTAAACTCAAACTACATCTGGGGTCAAAATGGACTTGCTATTGTATCAAGCCTGGCTAATCCTTTCTCTACATTATGTACAGCTGCTATGTAACCTATTTTGTACTGCAACTTTTAGATTTCCCTACTTTGAACTGTATCAACTGCTCTTTATGAAACTATTAAAAATGGTAGTTCACTGATATAATGTAAAAAAAAAAAAAAATTTATATGTATGGATTGTCTCGATGTTCTTCTGTAAATATTCTATCATGCTATTCCAGATATGTGATATGTAATGATGTTTTTGTTACTGTTGGGAGCTTTTCTCCCCGGGCCTCCGCTGAAAATGGACATATATCCAGTCAGACTATCCCGGTTAACAAATGTAAAATAAAATAAAATAAATAAAATCCTTACTCAAATTAACGTCCAAGTATGCGATCCTGTCTCTACTAAAAGTGAATATAAAGGATAAAAACTGTGTCGTATTATTAAAGTACGTAACCAGTTCACCTGCCTTTAGAATCATCACCATCTATTAACATGAATATGTTTTCCAAAAAGTGTGTATAAAAGTGGATCTGACAGGAAAGTTGTAGCGATTTCCTGACATATTCTTGCTCCCAATATGCCATTAAGATGTTTGCGAAGCTTGCTGCACAAGGGGAGCCCAGCACTACCCCAATCTTTTGAATAAAAAACCTGTCATTAAATGTGATGTAATTATATGACAGGATAATGTCTAATATTTCTTCAATTAAAAAAATTTCTAAAGTACGTGCCCTTTTCCTCGTAACATGCTACTGACCCATTCAAAGCCTTCCAAATGAGGTATTGAGGAATAAAGGTCCTTAACATTTACTGTCAAGAAGTTAAGGTCCTTTTTAAATTCTAGCCTGCTGATATTGGCCAAAAAGAGTCCTGGAATCTTTATAAATTTGTTCCTCTCCCAAAACATATTTTTTCAAGATATGGTCTACAAATTTAGCAAAAGAGTAGGTGATACTAATTCTGGCGTCCACTAAAGGTCTCATAGGTGGATCATTTAGACTCTTGTTTATTTTGGGAGCCCCAAACAATATCAGTATCCTAGGTGCTGGCACACTCAAGAAATTAAATAATTCCAAGTCTATTCTACCTTCAATAAACATGTCATTCAAAAAAGAAAGAATTCTCCCATATGCTGTGTTAAGCTCATTTCTAGATACTTCAATGTATACATTGCTATCCAGAATCTTGTTCATCCTAGTCACATAGTCCTCATTGTTCATAAGTATGAACCCGCCCCTTTTATCAGGTTGCATCACCCTTACTCATGTTTGTTTTAATATACATAGTGCTTGTATCTCAGTTTTCATGATGTTAAGTACACTACTGTTTTTATACATGTTTGAACTTAAACAATTGCTGATATCTAATTCACATATCCGTTCAAACAATGCTAATGTGGGGTGTTATATGCAATTAGCTTGTGTGACTGAATAAATTAAATGTTTTTTTTATTTAGGACTTGATAAATCTTGTGATGTAAAGCACTGTTACAGACTTAGAAACAGATACTTAGGTTTTATTGTGGACATTACACCAACCCCTGTTCCTTACATCGCAGGAGTTCTGCCACAAGGCACACCATTATGAAAGTTTTCACTGAGAACATTGCACTGTGCAATAGCATGTGGTTGTTACATCAGTCCCTGCCCCCTACATAGCAGGAGCTCTACCACAAGGCACACCTCTGCAAAACCTTTCACTAAGAATATTTTTACTCTGCAATAGCACTACTTCCATCTAACATTAAACATATTTTCTAACAGCCGTTATCCCTCCCATACTGCTTTGCACTATATTGTCTCCTATTCAGATGCCTCTCCAACTGTTCCTCTGTGTTGTTCCTGACATCCCTGTGATCTTCTGTTATATTCTACGATTCGATTAATATTTTTGTCTCATCTCTTCCTCTATAATATTGCTCAGACTTCTCCCTTATCTCTCCCTATTTTGCTTATATTCCACAACCATAATTTTTTCTCTACAACCATACACAATTAAAATAGTACTTTTTGCTTACTACCCTTCCTTACCATACCTATTCTATACTGATAATAGACTCCTCACCACATAAATTCATTCCTATTCATATCAATATTTGTCCACATCTACAGCCTTCAGCATCACCTCATTTCAAAATCACCCATAAGTCTACAGACCAAATACAATACATTAGTCTGCATTTCAACTTGTGCTTTTCAAAAAAAATCCTCCCTACTTCCTATCTTTACATACTCATCCTCTGTCCTTCAAAACCTTTCATTTCTTACTTTTCAGGAACATATTCCTCCTACAGTTCTTCACAATAGTACCACTTCTCCTACTTGAACACTTATCCTATCAGCATCCATTACCCTCTTAGTTCCAACAAAACTCTTATAGTTTGTCCTCCAAGCAAAACACTTATGAAACTTATCTACCAATCATACTCTCACTCATATATCCTACTGTCCAAGTGCAGTATTCCAGAGCAACATCTATTTAGTATTAAACATAAAATTAAATGCCTGTGCCCATACCACTTGCCTTCATAACTATAAAACATAGCAATGACATCCACGCAAACCCAGGCAACTCAATATATTCAGGCAAAAGGTCTCATATCCATACCAGTTCTTCTGGCCCTGCCACCTCACCTACAGTCTCATCCTAGCCTTCATATGCACTATACCAACTTAGAGAGCATTTATAACAAAGTCCCTGAAGTACATGCATGGACAGCAGTATACTCTCAAGACATGTTTGTTGCCACAGAAACTTGGCTATGCCAAAACAAATTAAGAATTCCCTGCCATTAGATTTGACAGAGCCATGTAAAAAGCTGGTGGTGTCAGTATTTTCTACAAAAAACACATTAGATATCTCCCTTTCTCCCCACATCCTGCCAACAGTCTCTAACTTGGAACTCCTACTAACCATGCAAAAACTACACACTTACAAGACAATTGCAGTCATGGATATATACATACCTCCAGGTAACAGTGTTAAGACACTATAAGGTATACTCTGCTGGGCCTCATCAATTTTTTTTTTTTTACAAAACCGTAATATTGGGCACTATTAATGTAAATTGGATAACTATGCAATTTGACAATCCAACCAATAAAATACATCTGAAGAAGTTCCCCAACTTATAACCACCCCATCCGGATATAACAAAGCCACAAGTAGACAATAACCTTGACTGGATCCTAAAATCCTAAGTAATGTGTCATCCCATGAAACTTTGGGTCTATATTACACTGTCAAACACCCTTGTATCGAACACCACTTCGTCAATAAGTATTCAGCGAAATTCATTTACACGATTCGCTGAATACTTAAAGGACAAACAGATACTTGCCCCGCAATCTAACAGGACTAAATCTACCTAAACCAAACCCACTCATCCACACCCCCCTAACTAAATATACCAACTCTGAGATCATACTACAGTGGAGAAAAGGGCAAACTTGTGTAGTTGGCCAACTACGTCTTTGCCCTTTAAGTATTCAGTGAACCGCGGAAGTGAATCTTGCTGAATACGTGTTGACAATGTGGTGTTCGATGCAAAGGGTTTTCAACAGCATAGTGTCGACCCTGGAACTTTATCAGACAGTCAAAGCGATTACTCACCAGTCTACACCATAAAGTACCAAAGCAAATGCCCCAAAACACATCATTACAGCCTGGTAAGAAAATTATCTACTTTTCATGAAGACACTTCCATTAATACACTACATTTTATTAACTGGTAGTCACTAAAGACTGTCCCCAAAGATGTTCCTGTCTCTGCGTTTAATAAAATCTTCAATGGTGTTCTAAATATCTTAGCATCCCTTTAGAATAAAGAGTCAAGGCCAACCCTGCTCTATGGCTATCCCTGACAACTAAACAACTCATTAAACAAAGAGACAAAGCATTGAAGTTCTGAACAAAAATCAAAAAAGCCTCCACTTTACTAGCATATTGACAACCTATGAAACCTAACAAAACAACATATCACCAAAGATAAGAAAGTCTATTATTGAACCATACACACTAATAATCCAAAACTGTTTCGGGTCTCTGTTAATATACTGTTAAATGGATAAACTACACAGCCAACACCAAACACCAAAAACAAAATTATATCATAGCCAACCAATTCAATAATCACTTTATACAGCCTGTGCAGTCGATAAACCAACCAGGTGACTAATGAAGCTGTTAATGTCCCAACTCAATCAAATAACCTCCTTTAACATTTCTCCTTCAAATCAGTCCCCACATGTACCATCAACATACCTAAAATGCTTATTCCCAACTACAACTGCTCCTGGCAACCTACTAGGTGAATATCTTAAGAGAACAGCTCTGATTATTGTGTATCCAGTTTCGCATCTGATAAAATGCTCTATAACTGAAAATAAAGTCCCCTCACTATAGAATATATCATTCATTATTCCACTGCACAAGGGTGGAATCAATACAGATCTTTCAAACTGCAGAATAATTGTCATCTTATTGCCCCTATCAAAAATATTAGAAAAATGTATTCATACACAACTCCTCAATTAACTGATACATCACCAGCTTCTGTTTCAATCCGACATGACTTCCATCCTCATCATAACACAACCACTGCTTTGCTAAATTTTGTTAATACTGTTAACACCCATAGAAATCCCAGATGCCTAGTTTCCCCTATCTCCATGGACTTATCAAAAGCTCTTGATACTGTCTCCCACCAGCAAATCTTACATAAACTCTCATCCTTAGGGCTACCAACTTTTCACTGCAATGCTGTACCAGTGCAATAGCTACTGGTCAAAAAAAAGCACAAGCAGTGAAATGGAAAATTGATTTTCCTACTTTATTGCCTATGACCACTGGTGTCCCATAAGGACCTCTCCTAGCCCCATACTTTAACATATTCACCAATGGCCTCTACGCTGCTGCAAAAAATGCTGCTCTAACTCAATATGCTGATGCCTTGACCCTAGTCAGCTCCACCAAATCTTTCTTTCTGAACTCCATGGCCTTACACAATCATTCTTATTGAGTGAATCACGGTTAAGTCATTGACAACTGTTACTAAATTCCCCCCAAATTAAATTACTACCCTTTATCCCATAACACAGTTCTATCAAACCAACAATAACCACTATTGTCTCTACCAACGTTACCATAATAGAACAAGTAAACCACACAAAATTACTGGGCATAATCATAGATAACCAGTTGAAATTTGTCAACCATATATCACAAGCGGTTAAAAAAATCATCAAAAACTAGATACATTATATAGAGTAAAAATCTAACTCACTGACATAGCCAGAAGACACATAGGCTCTACATTTTTATTGCCATCTTTCCTCTGTGCTGCCCCAATTTTCATTAAACTTCAAGTCTTACAACTGTCCAAACTTTAGTAATGTTATAATAAAATAACCAAATTTGTAGTAAACTATAACAACAGAAAACACCCCTGCCTAGCCCTCAGAGAATTAAACAGTTTAGCACTACCAGATCACCTAGCTCTCTCTCTCAGCTGACTGTTATTAACAGACTTCTCTGTATACCAGAAAATTGCCCAGCCCCTAATAACGTAGTACAATTCTAGTCCCCTAACAGAATTTTATGCTCTACAGAAATATCACTAATCACTATAACAAAATCATCAAATACGTCAGGTGACTCTCTATTTTCAGAAAGTGTAGATAAACTATGAAAGCAGATCCCACTATCACTGACATCCCTTTTGAATGACAACTCATTTAAAACACAACTAAAGCTTTACCTGTTAAATCAATGGATTTACTCATGCATGTTTCCAGGATAAATACCACTGATCTTTGGCTTGCCATACTGTCAAACCATTTCTCTTCATTTAGACTCGTATACCCCACAACTTGTATTCACTAATACTTGAATAGTTTTACTAGCATCTCCCAGCCACATACATAGCTTTGTGACACTGCAGCCCTCACCTTTATATTTGTAAGACAATATTCATGGTTGACAAATATATATATATATATATATATATATATATATATATATATATATATATATATATATATATAAATTATCAGTGAACTTGCTTTTTACACCACCTCTTAACTACAATATTAACTTTTCTGCCATACCTAGGTCCTTCCCTCACCTCCATTTCTTTCCATCATGAGCATTAATCACATATGTTTTCTATTTAACAAACCCACTAATATACTTCTTCAAATGCACAATGTTCTATTAATTCAGACGTATCTTTTGTATTGTAATAGTTTGCCTTTACTTCATATGAATGTAATCTCATTAGCAAATGAGTGTGTAATTGCTAAAGTATATTACTTAATATTTGTTCATGTATATTACTAAATGTCTTTTTAAAAAAAAATGTTGTAATACATTGGAGCTTTTCTCCCTGGCTTCCTCTGAAAAGAGTTTTTTGACTAAACCCAGTCAGGCAAACCAATTAAATAAAAGCAAAATAAAATAAATAACTAAATGATATTAGACATTCAAACAAAAGGAATTCATAATGTATTGTGGAAAACAGATGAACTAAGTGTATTGATTAAAATAGGAATTCATTTAGATTTATGAATGGGAGGTTATTTTCTTTTTAATACAGAAGTAAGAGTTTAGAGAAGTCAAGAGACAAAGCAGTTTAGTGTAAAGATATTATAAGAGCTTATAATTCTGGAATCATTCTGGAATCAAAACAGCAGAAATAATAATAATGAGGAAGGGAAAATTATACATATATGGCATGGGGGCAAGAAAGCAACAGGTGGTATGAATGAAGAAGCAATGTAGGCAAAAAAGAAAGGAGTCTTTTATATTAGTGAAATATAAGAAGGTTGCTAGATTAGTACTGTTCTCCCTATAAAATGTACCTAGATTAAAGAAGGAGCCCCCCTAGGACTTAAAAAATTTTACATTTTTTAAACTTTATTACAAAAACAAATTAAAATTAATAATGTAGCTTTTGTGCAAGGAGCTTCTGAAGTATATTAAATATATGTATGCTGGAAATGAATATTAGGAAAAGTGACGAAGCAGAATTTCTCTCTTGCTCTGCAGTCAAACAAAAACCTTGAGAGTTTACAACTAAAAAAGAAACATACAGAGCAGAGAAGAAATGTACACATTTTACAATGCGATTTTGCTGGAAATAAAAGCAAAACAAAAGATTTAGATTTTCTACAGTTTCCAAAATTATTTTATATATTTAATATTCCTGAAACCTGAACAGTAGAAGAATGGAAATAACAAAACTGGATTATGAAAGTTAAAAAATTGCAACAAAAAGAGCAAAAGACTTTAAGAGATCAGAAGGAGGATTAATATCTTTAAATAAAATTAACAAGAGCAAATACTTAAAGCATATTAAGAAGACAAGGTTATATGTACTAGGTGAAGTTATAGTTAAAATGTTTAAAATATGAAATGTTTATATACCACTGATGAGAAATTGCACAATTATAGGAAGAAAGCTTGGGATACTATAGTTAAGGTATAGCTGAAAATCTATCAGATAATATCTTCTGATATTGTGGGATTTTTAACACTAGGGCAGAGCATGAGAAATGTTCCACTGACATTGAAAATCAAAAATGTAGTAAACTGATTGAGAAAAGTGAACTGATTCAGATGTGATGAAGGATTTCTTAATTGAGTAAAGGAAGAAAATAGGCCATTTTTATTGTTATTCAAAGATTTATGAATTAGTAGTTGATTAATTGGAAGTAAAAATAAATAAATAGCTAAATGTGTAGGCTTTATCCCATTTGCAAAATATTTAGGCCTTTGATTTAGAAGGAAAAAGCTGTAGTTGCCATCCAGGTAACCTGGGTTCACTTGGTGACCCATATGCTGAAGAAGACAACTACTTGGGGAAAATAAGTAAATAGGCACTACCTGTTTGGGTTTTTCACAGGGTGGATGAAGGGATGTACTCGGAGTGCATGCTAAGGACATGTGCCCCAGTGATGATATCAAGACAGCGAATAGAAGTGGCTGCTGCACAATAAACATTACCACATAGATGGGGGCGTTTTCCTTAATGACAAGATAGACTGTCTACATAGTGATGTGGCCTAGCATGTCTGTTGGATGTAAGACCTAAGTAGAAAAGCCCATGGTAGCACATTTAATATTGCATAAAGAATGCACAAATATCATGGCCATCACCTCCCAACTGACTATAAAATGTTTAACCTTTTCCATTAATAGGAAGATTTAGTGAGCCTCCATATATAGTAAGGATAAACAAGACAAGAGAGCTTAGAAATTGAGAAGAAGCACTCACCAGCTGGTGATAGGATAGCTGCCATGGGACCCAGAAATAGCATAATAAAATAACTAAATAATTAAATAAATAAACAAGTTAAGTGAAGGAGCTAATGCCAGATGAATTTGGTAGTCCCATGTGCCACTTTATAGGATTTAATGATAGAATAATACATACACAGAATGGAGGCAGCAGAAATCTTTGTTATAAGAGTGAACTTGATTCTTTATTGTAGAGGAGAATGCTGAGCTAGTATTGCCAAAATAATAACCTCACAGCAGAATTAAGGACACAAGCAAGTTTAATTTGTGCTATAGAAAGACGGTGTTTGAATTCAATCCATTTAACTAACTGGACTAGTCATTTTTATAGAAGGTTGACTACTGGAAAATGAGAATGTTTTATTATATGTTTGTTCATGATCGTGAACTCATGGGGCATATAGGTTTGTAATGATGTTTGAGACATAAGGAATGACAGCAAATAAGAAGCTACAGGCAACTATTACACGAGTAAGGCCTTGTCTCTATAACTCTTACCTAACTTTTTGATTACTTTAAGCAATGACAAATTTGTTGTTCTTAGAATTTTAGGCTGCTAACTGTGAGGAAACAAGGGTTTTATGAGGCACACATTTTAAATGAGAATACCTTTTAGGGATCTATCTATTGGTAAATGGAATGCACTTTTACAAACCTCCACAAATATAACCAGTAAAGACAGCAACATTAATTTCTAATCTTTCTCTAACAAAATACATTAAATAATAATTTACAGATCTGAAATAGCTGGGGAAAAATGTCTTTAGCAACTATACTCCGTATCATTGATTCTATTTATGCTGTTGAACAGAATGATCAAGCACTTTAACATTTTATGCAAAATCAAGACGTCATGCTATAACAGTTTTTTTAGCTTAAAATTCAGGGACAGGAATAAGTCTTTTATAAAGAGTAATGTGTAATGTGTTACAAAGAAAACAGAGGACATGGGGCTATATTCCAAAATACATCTTTTTGGTATAAGTTATTTATTTTGGTGTGTGTCTTTATATATATATATATATATATATATATATATATATATATATATATATATATATATATATATACATATGTATATAGATATATATATATATATATATATATATATATATATATATATATATACATACGCACACACATATATATATATATATATATATATATATATATATATATATATATGGGTCTACTTCAGAAGACTGACAAAACAAAACACTGAATCCCAAAATACTGAAAACTCGAAATACTGAAAAAAAAATTTCGTGCAGGGAACAAGGTCCCTGCAACCCTCATGTGGGGGGCTGTGCCCTGCCCTACACAGCCCCTAGTAATTGTATATACCAACTCCAAGACTGCATAACAGTGAAGAAGGGGCAATTCCATCTCTCAGTATTTTGGGATTCAGTCTTTTGATTTTTTAGTCTTCTGAAGTAGACGCATGTATATGTATATATAAAACAGCTTCATATTCATACAATAGCTGATGAAAAGTACAACCTCAATATTTGCTGTAAGTCATTATCAGCCATTTGTAGTCTCTTAGATGGACTTTGCCGAAGTATCATTTGTTGAATCAACTGTTTCACCCATTTAGCTAGTTTTCAGTCACTGATATGGGTATAGAACAATGTGGCCTTGGTAAATCTCAGAACTCTCACATAGTGTTAGTAATTAGTTTAGTACTGCACAGTTACTTGTTTTAATTGCCATATATTACTTATTGAATAATCTGTTCATATCCATGTTATGTGTATAATATTGACCCTTCTTTGTAAAACACATTTCTTTGTACCTTCTTTGCTGTGTAATTTTAAGGTTTTTGGGCCCAGTTCAGGTCTAAAATGGGTCAATGAACCAGTTTACTTACCCACTTAAATGTAAAGTAAAATAATTGTATTGTTCTGTCTCTATGACACTTATACAGATGGATGCAACTGTAGCCTAACCTTGTCATGAACCTGGTTCTTTTATACTTACCCATGTAAATATAACTTAATTATAGTCAATTGTTTATCTGTATACTTCCTATGTGGAGCAATGCGTATTTTTGTGTTACATAGCCCTTATGAGAATTAGACCTGGAAAAAAAATCATTATTCAGGTTATGTGGTTCTCCTTGCTGAAAAACATTTCAAATCAATTTATAAAGCAGACAGAACTGATGAATTTTTAATTGTTTCATTGTTTGCTAAATTTATTGCCTCAGATATCTACCCAATAAAAATGTTCCCTCTCTGCAGAAGAATTACTGCTGTTTCATGGAGCCAGATGTTTCCATCACATGCATTAATTATTGTGTTACACAAAGTATTTCCATACACTGATAAGTGGTCTGACTTATAACTGTCCTCACAGTCCCTTAATCTATTTAGTATTTATGCCTACCAATGCTTCAAACAAAGCACAGCGTGTCTTCTGAATAAGCTGCTGGGCTATAAGGAAAGAAAAAAATAATTCACAATTTCTGTACCCAAAGGTAAAAGCACTCTTTCATGCTTAACAGGAAGCCATTGTTTATATTACCTGTACAGGGGATTGTTGTAGATTATTAGCACTGCTAAGAAAAGCAGAAATTATACATTCATCTACAATCCTTTTATGTCTGGAAATCCTAAAAATCCTAACTACGGGGGGGGGGGGGGAGTGAAGAAAGAGCCCAGCAGCTGGTTTTGGAAGAATATTTAATCTGTTTGGATGTATATCATTCAGCTCTTTGGTTGTGAAGCAGGTTCCATATTATAAAAAATCTAGCTACAAGGCTCTCTTGTATCATTTTTTTCAGATGACTGCTAGGAATCACAGGTGTGTCACCTTGGTCTGACACTCAACCTGCTTTGCTTCAGGCAATATTTTGACATGCTGCTTAGCTGACAGCTGCAGCATTTGGCAACAAGCCTTCTACTGACAACATTAAATTATGTAAAGTTTCATAAAGATTACTTGAAAGATATTTCAAAAATACTTTTAAATTTCAGGTCCAGATTCTAAATCATCTTACTTAATTACTTTGAGCTTGATCCTGAATTTGCCTGTGATC
The DNA here is from genome assembly GCF_019279795.1 of Protopterus annectens. NCBI lineage: Eukaryota > Metazoa > Chordata > Ceratodontiformes > Protopteridae > Protopterus > Protopterus annectens. Next base: position 1,322,499,592 of record NC_056725.1, on the reverse strand, counting down.
ACTGCTTAAAATAATAAATCTGCTTATGTGTGGAGCATCTCTTCTCTTTTTTCTCTTTCTTGCATTTCATGGCTAATAAATCTTATTCTGTAACATTGATCCTCCCTGAGGTAGCTGAGAAATTCTGATAAACTCAGAGAAGATTTGCTGGACTGTGTCGTAGAATGTTCTTATTTCATTACATTTAGTTAAAGTAGAGGAAAGATATGTTCTGCCCCTGTGGCGGCTTGGCTAGGTATTTAGTGCACGTAGGTATTCAGTAGAGAAGAGAATAAGTGATGCATTCATTAATAAAAAAGGAGATGCCAACATTTATAGAACTTAATGCTTTTGATACATCAACACTTTACAGAAAAAGGATTTTTCTCCAAAATGTATAAGGTAATTAAAACTAAGACAGATTATTGCAAAGATAGTTACTGGGATTACTTTATAACTATTAATAACTATTACCTTAGTGAAAGTAAGAAAAAAAATGATACTTTTATCTTCTGCACAAACCACAATGTCATTGAAATGGAAATTATTTTCATAGAAATTTATACATAAAGCTTTTATTATACCCCATAAATTAGAAGTAATGTCTAGAAAGAAACTTGGTTGTTGGAGATGTGCACTGAATATCAAAGCTGACTGGCAACATATGATTTGTGAATGTATCTTTAAACCATTTTGGAATGACATCAATTACTTTTTACAGGCATTATTCACTGATAATGTCATGTTAAATAAATCATTAATTCTGTTTAATATCCCAGTTCCTGCATGTGTCAAGAAAATTGATTATTTTCTTATTTGGAGTCTCTTGTCATTTGGGAGGAAAATGATCACAAAAAATTAGAAAAGTGTCTCAACTTCATCAGTGAAAGAATTCCTTAACATTGCAACCGAAACCTGTCAACTGGAGATTCCATCAATCAGGGAAAGAACCAGTAGAATGACCTCTTCTTTAAATTCATGGACGAAACTCAAGAATCTGTTAAATAAACAAACATTAATTAATCACTAATAAAATACAAATTATTAAAATGGCTGAATATGTTATATCTCTTATATAAGTAGACACCTTGTAAATAATTAATGTTATTGTTTCTGTTATTAATATTCTATTTGTTTTATGTGTCATTGCAATTTTTACATATACTGTTATGATACTTTTTGTTATTAATTTACAATGCTCAATAAAAATATTCAGAAAAAAGAACATGTCCTTACTGATGGTAGTAGACAGAGTGGGTCTATATTAGAACACCGAACATTCAAAATTTCGAGTGTTCTAATATCGACCCATTTTCAGCAAATGCTGAAAATATCGAAGAAACAGAAAACCAAATGTTTTCCTAGGGGAAAGAATTTGGTTGTCTGTTTCTGTTGCTTTGGTATTTTCAGAGCTGTGGTAGAAAGTTACGGGTCGGGTTCAGGTAAGTGTGCTATTGTGTAGACGTGAGGGTTAGGTGAGTTAGGGTTAGGCTGCTGGTCAGGTAAGTGTGCGATTGTGTGGACATGAGGGTTAGGGTGGGGTAGGTGAGTTAGGGTTACAGCGCGGGTGAGGTGACTGTGCAATAGTGACGGACCTTAGGGTTAGGGTTTGGGTTAAGGTAAGTGGATAGTTAGTGGTGTATGTATAGTTTACTGTAGTGTTAGGTGTAAGAGTTTAGGTGTATGTGTGTGGATTGCTGTTTGTTTGGTGTGCTTGTGTTGTGTGTATGTGTTTTGGAACAGCAAATTTTTTTCCCTAGGAAAAAATTCACTGTTCTGAATGTTCAATGTTTTAAATTTTCGATTCATAGGGTTCAATATTAGAACACTCGAAATTTTGAATGTTCCGTGTTCTAATATAGACCCGACAGAGTGGGATGAGTTTGGCAACAAAATTCTAGTTCTTAGCCCAGATGGAAATGAATACATTTCTCCCATTTGTATGATCCCCGTTTAACTCACGGCAGTTGTAGTGGGGGAGTCCAAACTGAATGGTGCTGTAATGTTGATGTACACCACACAGAGACAAATAATAAGTGAATGGGGGAATATTGCTAAAATTACATGTTGACTTTTCAGTGGATCTTAGTTGTGCAGCTAGAAGTGAAGATTGAATGAAATGGGTATGTGAGTCCATTAATGCATGCAGCAGTCCTCAATGATGGGATCAGGAGACCATGCAAATATGTGGTTAGGATGCTATTTGGCTCTAGGAGCAAAAAAGGAAAATACATGAGATAAAAAGAATAAAAAAGCAACACTATACTTTACCTTCTCATGCAGTGTTTTTTACCTTTACTAACCACTTGGCAGTGTCAGCATTGGCTCTTGGTGTTTTGGTCAAGTTGATCAATGAGGATGTGACACCTCAATCCCATGTAAAAATGGAAAAAGGAGGTGAGAGTGATGACAATGATAACATACAGTGAAAGTGTATTTCTGCAATTATTAAGAAACTATTTTTCAGAATATAGGTATTGCTTACTTGCACTATCATGCTCTACACAGTGGCAGCAGTTACTGGTGCCTTGTACATATGCAATCACCAGAAGTTGAAATTCCCTTATAAAAACATCTTGGAACTTTACATCAGTCTCACATTACTCATTGGGCAACTAGTTTGCATGGTGAGCAGCATTTATGCATTTAGTTAAGAGTGTTCAGGTCTACATTACCTTATTAAAGCACCCAGGACTATTGCTGTTCAGAGAGAATCTGGTTTGGGCACTGGGCAGCATCTCTGGTTAGGTTAGCTGCAGATTACACCAAGTAAGCACCCTTCCCTCATCCAGTTACAAATACCCTCCACTCCTATCTAGTGCAAGTACACATTATAACCTGCAACCATAGATGAGGTACTTTCCTATGCTATCTCTGCATCCAGCTCAGTGGGCATAAGTCTCCTGAGGCAATGTAGCAATTGCCTTTTGTACACTGACAACCACTTAATTCTCGACCTGACAAATGTAGTATGTGAGAGATGTAGTTACACATTGGCACTGGAGGCTAGAATCTAACATCAGACAGGCATAAAATGCAACAGACAGTTTGTCAGTGACTCGCACATATCACTCACTGCACCCACAAAAGACCATACACACACACACACACACACAGACCCACATATGCGGAGGTGCTAACGTAACTTACCCAAACCCTAAAAGGCCTCCCAGGCACACTCCTCAGAAACTCTGCGTGCACAGAAACGAGACAATTCCCATCACAACATATAAAGCCACATCTCATTGTGTCTCAGCTATCAAGCCCATACAGCGAAACACTCCACATCCCAATATTCTTGTCATAGGAGACTCTATTGTGAAACACTCAGGCTGAATAAGGAGAAGGTTACAGTTAGTTGCCTACCAGGGTCCAGGATCTGCTAGATCACACAAGCACTCAGGTCACTTACCCCTAAGTACCAGTATGACTCAGTCATAGTCCATGTGGGAGTGCCTGCCTTGAGATGTACCTCCTTGGATTATATGAAGATAGACATGATTGAGCTCCCAGAATATGTGTTGCAGGCAGGTATGAGCCTAGCACTGAGCAGCATTCTATCGTCTCCAAGGATGATGCCACAAAACCAGCAGAAAATTATTGACTTTAACAATAGGCTTAGCTACTGGTGGCATTCCAAAGGAGTCCAATACTTGTTAACTTGGGATGACATGGTTGATTTTGCCAGGGATGGTCTTCATGTGTCACCTATAGGTTTTCAGATAATGGCCAAAACATTATCTACCTCTATTGTGCCTGTTTTAGGCATTTCCAAACAAACAAATCTTCCAATGTAACAAAAGATACTCAGGAAAAACTAAAGATGTTAGTGTTCACTGCTAGGAGTCTCAGCAAGAAACTGCACTCCCTGGAGACGAGTGACATCACTGCAGTTAATGAAACATGATTCATAGCCATGGAAACCACTTCAGCAGTGCTTGGCTATAACACCTTTTATATGTTCCGACCACCCATTGCACACAAAAGAGGAAAAGGCAGAGGTGTTTCTACATAAAGATAAGCAGACCTCAAGGCTGGTCAGACAATATGACATGCTGCAGCTACTCCATGTCCAACTAACCATGGAAAAATCCATTACCAGGTTCAGGTACAGATCCCCCATCATGCACCAGGAAACCCATACATCATACCTGAAGTTACTAGAATCACTCACCATCCAGCCCAATAACATAATCATGGGTGATTTTAACTATCCCTCCATTAATTGGGAGGCATTACATGACCAACAACATGCAGGCCCAGAGATTTAATGACTTTGTAAATTCAAATGCACTGACACTGAAGCAGTTAGTCTTCACACTCACTAAAGGAACAAATATCCTGGATCTGGTACTCACAAATATGGGAGAGCACTGCACCCACCATGTGATGTCCTCACTGGTAAGATCAGATCCCAAAGTGGTCTCCCTTGAAATAAAGGTAAAGCTAGCCCCTGCACCTAACCCCAAAAACTTTAGGAACTTATCTAAGGTAAATTACCCCATATTAAGTTTACAAGCTCACTCAAATCCAGAAAACACAGAAATCTATGCAGAGGCATGCACAGAAGCCCTGTATGACCATATAAACAACTGCATAGAAACAGCAGTACCAAACCAAAATAAACCCATGTCAAACTGCAAAAACAAACCACCCTGGTGGACCCCTAATATTAATAGGTTCTACAATAAAAGAAAGGAAATCTTGTTGAGAAGTAAGAGGGAATATGCACAACAGAGCAAAAAGTCCCTCATTAGTCTAAATAAGCAAATCAGGGAACTAGTCAAGTCTCTGAAAGCAAACTTTGAGGTAAAAATAGCCTCCAAAGCTAAGGATAACCCAAAGGCATTTTTCAGTTATGTCTGCAATCTTAAGGGAAACACCCAACAATGTGTGGAATTAGTTGTAGATGGCATCACCTATTCCCATCCAGAAGATATAAAAAAATGCTGTCTGACAAACTGAGCTCAAAATTCACCTCTCCATCACCCCAGTTCTAACCTAAGAAATACCCTCCACCACTCCACCATCAATTATCACCAAAGAACAGGCTGCCACCTCACTCTCTAAATCCAAATACACGGATTCAATGGGAATTACCTCTTAAACAGCTTAAAACAGGACTTACCAGGCCTATTAGGATCTCTAGACTGGCTTTGTCCCAATAGATAGAATGGAGAACAGCAACAGTCATCCCTCTGCATAAAGGGTCTCCATCTACTGACATGGGAAATTATGTACAGACCCATAAGTTTGACTCGTCTTATATGGAAGGCCATGGAAATAATAATCATGGAGCTGATAAATAAATGACACAGGAAACCTCCAGGCACTGGATCCTACCTAATTTGGCTCGGTCAAGGGCAGATCATGCCTACTGAGTCTGGTGGATTTCTTTCAGAAAGTCACTAGGGCCATGGATGAGGGCAAAACAGTACATACTACATACCTTGACATGGCAAAGGCATTTGACACAATTCTCACTCAGGGATTATAAATACACTCAAAAAACTGGGCATAAATCCTTATGTCACCATATGGACAACTAACTGGCTCATGGAAAGGGCATATGTGATTAAAGTGGCCAAATCCAGATCTAACAAGAGGCCAGTTACTAGTGGTGGGCCACAAGGCTCAGTGCTGGGACCAGTCCTGTTATATACTTCTCTGAAGTCATGGCTAATGTGGAAGGCATCTGGATGACAAAGTGTGCTGACAACTGCAAGCTGGGGGTAATCACTGAATCTCCCAGTGATGTAGATATCGTTCAGGAGGACCATCAGACAAAGGACTGGTGCCAGAACTATGGCATAAAACTAAATGCAAAAAATGTATTATCATACCCTTTGGAAAGTCAAATACCTCTGCAAATTGCAACATCAATAGCACACTCCTAAGAGTAGTTCAGCACTAAGAGCTCTAGGGTTACAGATTAATACCAGCCTGAACTTTAATCTCCATGTGTCCACAGTGGTAAGGAAGTCCTTCTATGTGGCACAATTTATAAGTAAAAGTAAGGCATCCTGATCTAAGGAAATTATAGTTCCACTGTACTCAGCCCTCATTAGACCAATAATTGAGTACAATGTGCCATTTGGCATGTATGTGACTAGGCATTTACAGCAACTCGAGTGACCTCAGAAATTCCTCCCAAAGAAAATACACAGTGTAAACAACATGTTCTATGCAGCTGGACTAAATGCCCTATCACTTTACTCTGTCTCACACAGACTAATAAGGGATGACCCATGCCTGACCAAAAAGGCATTCACAAATACAGCCCTGATGGAGCTGCTACACATCTGCAAATCAAAGAGCAGGAGTATCACCTGTCCAAGAAATCTAAACTTAGTCAGCAACTCAAACAAAAACATGCTGGAGAGACATATATGTGTCTCAGAGATTGACCCTTCTTTGGAACAGGCTTTCTATTAGGTTCATAGGTTCGTACTAGGCTATCTGCCCTAGGGCATTTATAAGCCTAGCCAGAGTGTGTGTGGCTTTCGCCACCCCTTGGGATGAGAATACTGCGCCCATTTAGGGTTTAGTTTACTGTGCCTCTGTCTAGTAGTGACACAGAGATGACCCCCGGGGTAAACCTACGATCTCCCATCCACTCGTCAAGATTTCTCTTGAAGAGAGCCAGTGAGGGGCTCTGCCTAACGTGGACTGGGATTCTGTTCCAGAGTGTAGGGAGCCTCTGGGTTATGAATATGTCCCTCCAGCACATCCTATTTATTTCTGTGTTGAGGTTCTTGCTCTCGTGGCTCTGATGGATTTGGATTTTCTGAGGTGGAGCATGTCCATTAATTCCGGATTGGACATGACCTTGTACGTCAAGCATAGATCACCTCTGAGTAGGTGGTATGCGACTGAATAGAGCTGGAGATTCTTCAGCCGGGCAGCATATGGCATATGTTTGAGACCCTTTATCCTCTTGGTGAGGAACTCTTGGGGTCTTTCCAACTGCTGCCGGTGTCGGGTAAGATACATCCCAAATGGGGCATTGTACTCAATCATGGGCCTGATAAGAGAAGAGTACAGGGGCACAATGACCTCTCTTGATCTGGATGTGAATCCCTTCATAATAAGGTGGGCAATATAGAAGGTCTTCCTAACCACCTTGGCAATGTGAGTGTCAAATGAGAGGTTACTGTCAACTTGGGTCCCTAGGTCCCTGATTACCTCTTCCATACTTAATGGATTACCACCTATGTGGTAATTTGTGGGTACCTTGTTTTTCCCAAAGGGTATGACTATACATTTTTTGGCGTTCAGTTTAAGGCCATGGCTTTGGCACCAATTATCCATTTCTATGAGGCCTCTCTGAAGGATGCTTGTGTCCGCTGGAGTATCAATTATGGCGCCCAATTTGCAGTCATCTGCGAACTTTGTCAGCCACAATCCTCTTATGTTTGCTTGCACCTCGGAAAAATAAATGCCAAATAAGAGGGGTCCCAGGACTGAGCCCTGTGGGACACTGCTTGTGACTGGCTTAGAGTCTGACATGGCTCCAGCAATTCTGACCTTGTGGGTTCTGTCCTTGAGCCAGTTTGCAACCCATCTTGTGACATATGGGTTTACATTTAAGCTGGTGAGTTTGTCTATGATGCCCGAGTGGGGTATTGTGTCGAAGGCTTTTGCAAGGTCAAGGTAGGCTGTGTGAACTGCCTTACCCTCATCAATGGCCTTAGTGACTGTTTCAAAAAAGTCAACCAAGTTCAAAAGGCAGGATCTGCCTATTCACATTAAGCAGAGCCCTTTCCTGGTCCACTTCAAATGTAGTTTGGATCACTGGATGAGGAAGCACAAATTCACACATGGGGTAGTACCTATGTCCCTTATGGACAGGGGCAGTGTGTGGGATACTGAAAACATAGACACAACCCCATGACATCATTTTGCCCCTAGAGACCATATATTGAGTAAAATAGGGTTATAATGGAGAGGCTTATAAGGGCTCTTAAGCTTTTAGCTTAGTAATCTCCTATGAACCTATGAACTGGAGAGACAATTAATAGTCTTTGGCTAAGTAAAGCTGATCACACTACAGTAATCTTGCACTTGTAAGTAGAAATGATTGCCAAGCAGTGCAACAAAAGCTACAAAATCAAGTGCCTTCATTAGTAAATTTGTAGTGACAACATGATCTACTTTGTGTTTTTTATTTACTTTTTTGTTTTAACTTAGAAGCATAGGGGTTGACTTGTACAGGTAGAATCTATAAAGGGATCTTAAGGGATGTGAGTCAAAGAAAAAGACAAATGTATTTAATTCAGTTGTTTCCTGCAGAACCCCCCCCCCCGTCCCTAAATTATAGTCATTAGCTGCCTCTGGAATTATTTATTATTAACTAATCCTGTTACTAATTTTTCCTTCATCTTCACTCTAAGATTGTTATTTATTCTTGACAGGTTCTAAGAGTTGTTTTTAATCATTTCTTGTGTTAACTTTCCCAATCACAGAGCTTTTACTCTTGAATAAAATACAATAGTATATCCTTCTCTTGTCCTCTAGCCAGTGCTGTAAGTTTGAACATACTTTCTGTGTTGCGTGGCCATCTCCACTTCTAGCCAGTGCTACAGGTTAGAACATACATTCTGTGTCATTTGGCCATATTCTGATTACTTTGCCTTTTCAGACAGTAAATTACCACCATTAGTGGTATACGTTTGGAACCTTGTGAAACAAAATACTATAGCAATAACCCACGCCTGGGTGTGGGTAATGCTAAATTTACCCACGGTTGGCGTGGTTTGGTCCCGAGGGTGAAGCCCGAGGGACCAAACAAAGCCAACCGTGGGTAAATTTAGCATTATCCACACCCAGAAGTGGGTTATTGCTATTATACCATGACATTATTTAAGAAAAGAAACTGTTACTTTTCTTAAATAATGGCATAGTATAATGCTTGTTTACTGCCCTTCCGCAGATGTCTGGCATCCGCGGCAGTTCTGATGTACCGCGCCTGCGCAGTACATCAGAGTTGTGCAAAGCAACGGAGAAAGCAAGATCTCCGTTGCTTTTAGTATAGCTATGTTAAATGAGTTTAACATAGCGAGACAGTTTAAAATAAGCAACGGAGATGTCCGTTGCTTATTTTAAAACTGTCTCACTATGTTAAACTCATTTAACATAGCGAACACTAAAAAGCAACGGAGATCTTGCTTTCTCCATTGCTTTTTAAAACACGTCTTGCTATGTTAAATGGGTTTAACATAGCGAGACAGCTTTAAAATAAGCAACGGAGATCTCCGTTGCTTATTTTAAAGCTGTCTCGCTATGTTAAACCCATTTAACATAGCGAGACAGTGTTTTAAGAAAACGAGTTATACTAATGGAAAAAAGTCCGGGCGACCGGACCTTTTTCCATTAGTATAACTCGATTTACAACGGGCACGCTGGCCAATCAGCGTGCACGTTTTGGGGGGATCATGGTATAATACAGCTTCCCTTGGCCTACTTCAGAGCACTGTATAGTGGTACTCTTAGGTTCACCCACTTTTTCTTTGACTTGGGATCATTCTCCATGTCTTTGTGCTGTTATTCTTATCCAACTGACACATTTTTCTTTTGTCTGTCTGAAGCAGTTTGGAAAACTGACATTATCTTATTAAATATAGTCTGTTCATCCTTGATGCAAGTGACACAGTTACGCCAAAAAAAAAAAAAAAGATGGCAGTACAGTAAGTTACCTGTTTACTAACTGGTCACTGGACCATAGTGAGGGTTGTTACTAATGTCTAATGCCAGTCGTGAGAAGTAGCTATCAGATCAAAAAAACAACACCTTCTTGAATAATTAGTGTAGTATTTTGGCATGTTCCAATAAACTTACTTGGTGTCTTAGCAGAACTTTGACTCTGTCAGCCTACTGCTGCCCCTAGCAACATGATCTTGCAATATTTTGGATTTACATCACGGACCATTGAACTATTCGACATCTGCAATGTTATTTTTCTTATGGATTAAATACAACATATATATAAACTACATGAGGGTTTTTTATATATGTATACTGTTAAAATAATAAGTTAACTATGACAACATAATGTTTTGACATGCATGGTTACTCAGTTCTCTTTCTTCATCTAGGTGCAACAAACTTTAACCACATCATGCACTATAATTTGACAATCTATGTTATAGATAGATAGATAGATAGATAGATAGATAGATAGATAGATAGATAGACAGATAGATTGATATTTTTGTATTATTTTGATGAATGCAGCTTTGAATGAAAAAAAAAACAGTAGATACAAATGACTGAAAGTGCATTTAATTTAAAATTCATTTAATTGAAAACATTCTACACTCTATCGATCTATCTATCTATCTATCTATCTATCTATCTATCTATCTATCTATCTATCTATCTATCTATCTATCTACCATAAAAACAGTTTTTGCTGTAGACAAGCCCCCCCTACACTCTCCAAGTGGGGATGGGGGCTCTGTCCTAACACCCCACTTAATTATATATTTTAATACACAGTCACACACATGGAGGAAAGAAAAAATACCCCACATGCAGTGAAGGATTTCTGCCCCCATAAGCCTCTTTTATATCTCCACTGTTGCACATGTGGAGAAAAGAAAAAATTCCACACACAGCAAATCAGTGATGGTGCATAAACACACAAATCTACAAATCAGGATGTACGGTATGATGGTGGGCATTGCCAATCCTTAAAAAAAAAAACTTGTAAATTAACATCTCCCATGATCAAATACAACACCAGAAAAGTGTATACATTTCTACGTTTTTCTCTGAAATATCTTTTCAGTTAAATGTGTTTTCAACCATTTTTAACAGTTTTTTCAGTCAAAGCTATCTTTGAAGACATAATACGGAGCTCTCCCTCTATGTGTTTGTGTGTGTGTGTGTGTGTGTGTGTGTGTGTGTGTGTGTGTGTGTGTGTGTGTGTGTGTATATATATATATATATATATATATATATATATATATATATATATATGGTAACCAGTAATTTGATTGAATATCTCTGTGGTTGACAGCTGTTTTGTTGGCACAGTTTTGTTGGCAGAGCAGCTGATCTATAGTTGTGTGAGACTGCAACATTAGCGCAGTTGGGGAATATTCCCTTTCTCTGGTATTGTGCAATGTTGGAAATGGAATATATAATGAGCAGAAAGTATGATGAGCATACGCAGCTTGCAAAAA
>NC_056725.1:1322408427-1322483427 GCF_019279795.1 Protopterus annectens | reverse complement strand
GAGTAATGTAGGTGTCATATACTCTGCAAATGCTAAGTAGAATGGGGATCAATCCATCAGGTTGGATTACCCAATATGGAACTTCTTGACTGCTGCCCCAAAGGGAACTGTTGTTGGCTTAATTAATGCTGACAGTGATTTAGTTTTTGAGCTTTTCTGTTTTCTCCATGTGTGAGCAAACATGGAGTTAGTATATATAAGTAAGGCCTCTTGTCCCCACATGGATATACAGAGGGACTTGCTCCCTGAGAAAACACAAAAAAATATATTCCATAATTGTTTCTTTCTGTTTGAAGCTTTGAGCAGTTTGTTTCTTCTGGATGAAACTTCATACTGATTGCTGTTGATGAGAGGTATTGGAAAATGTGAAAATACAATCTAATTGAATTTCATTGAATGTGGAGAAACTACTTTTCCATGAAATATGGCAACCACAAAGGTAATTATACTATATGGGTTCAGTGATTAAAGCCCTGCTATATAAAGAGGTCGGGAGGCTTTGGTCTTCCCAAAAAAGCAGTTGAAATTCAATTTTAAAGTATTTCTTTGTCATATTATAATCATTCTTCTTTATTGGTCTCTCATCACGCTGGTCAATGAATCTAATGTCACGTTCTGTATGTATACGTCCAAACACTTGATACAGCTGGAAACACCACAGTGCTTTCTCAGTTAAAAAAAAAAAATCAAGGGTCTAAATCACAAAAACTACGTGGACTGCCTCAAAGCCTTGTCCCTCTTCGTGGTATCATACAGGCTATTAAGAGACAACCTGTGACTCTCATAGAAAGCCTCAAGAGATCCTATCTAGTCCAGTAGTAGCATGAACCCATGATCAAAGTATCTCAATCTCTTTTGCACCATAAATAGAACATGTTGTAGGGACAGATATGTATCACAAAGAATACCTCTATTACGGAATCATCTTCCACTCCACATAATGCATGGGACTCGTGGCATCAAAATAAAATTCAAACTAATAGACAGGCATACCAGTAACTAAGGAACAAAGCCAACAAAAAACAAATTAGGACAGACAGAAGGAACCACTATATAGGCATTCAAACGAAACAGAAAAATAACCCACAAAAAATCTGGACTGCCATTAATAAAATTCTGCAAACAGGAAAAAACAGTAGTCTACCCCCTAACATTGACACCACCACCAATAATATTGCCAACCACTTCAATGGACATGTCACGAAATCCATCCTAGCCCTCACCAATAATAGTTCTCCTACATCACATCCAAACATGCCTTCCATATCAACAGACCAAAACCTCTTCTCCTTAAAGACTGTCAAAACTAGCACAATGTATAAATACTTAAGTAGGCGTAAACCTACAACCCTGGCCACTGACAAATTACCTGCAGAATATCTAAAGATCACAGCCAAAGCAATCTCTTATCCATTCTCCATGATCATTAATCACTCTTTATCAGAACAAGTTCCTTCTCTGTGGAACATTTTGCATATAATACCACTCCACAAAGGAGGTAACTCTGTAGAACAATCTAATTACTGTCCAATTATCATTCTGTCCCCCTTTATCTAAAATCCTAGAAAAATGTATACATTCCCAAAAATCTCCTCACTAATAAACTGCTAACCAATACCCATCATGGATTCCTCCCCAATCACAGTGCTACCACAGCCCTTCTTAGCTTTACCAACACAGTAAACCAACATCCAAACAATGGTAACCTAGTATAAACTTATTTCTTAGATTTCTACAAGGCCTTTGATACTGTGTTCCATCCCAAGCTCCTTTCTGCTCTGTTCAATCTTAACCTCAGTTACTCCACACTGGTATGGTTTCAAGACTATCTAACTAACTGCCAACAAGCAGAAAATGGGAAAACTCCCTATCTCCTCTCCTACCTGTCACCCTATGTGTCCCACAAGGATCCATTCTTGGACCTCTTCTTTTCAATAAATTCACTAACCAACTCCACAAAGCTACCCGGCATGCCACAATAGTCCAGTACACTGATGACTCCACTCTAATTTGCTCTGCCTCATCACTCCCTTAACTCCAGGAACTGACACAAGAGTCCTCTACCGCTGTTGAAACTTGGTTAGCCAACTCTCAACTAATACTTAACCCCAATAAAACACAGCTAATGATAGTCTATCTGACTAGAGTCCTAGACCTCATACCAACATTCACACTATTCTCAGCTAATAACACCCCTATCACACCTGTCCAACACACCAAACTTTTAGGGGTTATCATAAATCACAACATGAAATTTTATATGCACATTGCACAGACAATAAAAAAAGTCCATAAAAAACTCAGAACCTTATATAGATGCAAAAAGTACCTCACCAGTGGCAGTAAAGCCACCATTGTAATAACCCAATTACTATCCACACTCTTCTATGCCTCCCCCATACTCATCAACCTAAACAAAGCAGACTAACAAACTAAATACCTGTTACAATAAAATAGCTAGGTTTGCTACTGACTCAACCTTCAGGACACATCTCTACATAGCAATCAAGCAACTATCCTGACTAGAATTACACAGCCTCGTTACATATAACCAGCTTATAATAGCCCACCAAATTCTATATTATCCCAATAGGGTTCCTGCTCTTCAAGGTCTACTTAATATCTGCTCTAATGAACACCTATTAAGATCCACAAATAAAGCACTGACTGACATAGGCAAAAGCAACAAAAGCTCTGGGGACTCCTTGTTTTCCATTTCTGTTGCAAAAGCATGGAATACCATCCCCATAGATATTAGCACCACTAAAAATAAAAATAGTTTCCAAAAACTCCTCCGGTCCCATTTACATAGTTCTTGGTTATGTAATTGTTCTGACCCTGGTGAGCTTCACTTAATTAGATCATATCATACTTTAACCTTCTATGAAAACTTGCAACAGCTCCTTTCTACACTCTTAATCAATGTGTGTTACTGTACTAACCACTGATGAATGTAACCAAATGACTGAGCAAAATGTCCTTTCAACTTGTTTATTGTAATCCATTGTGCTCCTTATAGTATATTTACATTTTGCTCCTTTATTGGCCTTGAAACTGTACCTTATTAACTTTTTGACTCTGTACTGTACTTTATTAACATGTCTATTGTATTTACTGAATTTGCTGTACTAATCTTTCTGGAGCTTTTCTCCCTGGGCCTCCGCTGAAAATGGGATCTATGCCCAGTCGAACTTCCCCAGTAAACAAATGTAAAATAAATAAATAAATAATGTGAAGTACTTCTCTTACTCTAGTCAAACATAATTTGCATGAATGGATGAGAAATAACAAAATCACCTGAGATATGGCAATCACGTCCCTCATGGATAGGGGCAACAAGTAAACATCCTAACATACCCTTGTTCTGCCTGCCCTGGGTTATTCATACCTAAAATATAAGGGCTAAGAACTATCATAGGAAAGTCAGGCTAGGTTTCTTAAGATTTTACAAATCAGTGGCTAAGTACCTATGAACCTATGAATTCAAGCAGAATTCCAAATCATGGCATTCAGACCTATATCTTATATCACAGATCAGTACAGCTAGTAATAATATTTTTTAAAAACATTCAGCACTCACAAAAAAATCAAGTGTTTTCATGACTGCTTGAACAGATCATCTTCATGTTTATCAAAGATGATTGTATAAGTTAAAGAACAGGTACAGTGTCTGGACTTTGATTAGAGCTGAAATCTGTGCCTAATGTACTAGTATTTGTTTGTCATCACAAACAGTGCATGATAGCATATGCCACATTCCTCTTCAGTGCAAACTCTGCTCCTACTATCACTGTAAGACAGAATACACTCAGCTTCAACTTTCAGACTCAGCATTGTGTTCTTCTGCAGTGACAGTTGTGCCCTTAGTAATTTTGTTCTGATGTCACCTCCATTTTATATATCAAGATTTATCAAAATTGCTTGATATGAATGGCCCAGCTGAAGCATTTCCTAAATCATCAGTAAATTTAATATCATACCACGGTGGTGCAGCGGTAGTGTTGTTGCCTCACAGCAAGAGGTTTTCCCATTCGATTCTCGGCTGGAGTGCGGGGAGTGCCTTCTGTGTGGAGTCTGCATGTCCTCCCCGCAGTTTGGTGGGCGTTCGAAAGACATGCGTAAATGGGCGTGCCTTCATTGAAGGTTGAACGTCAAGCTGGCACCTTGGCATTCGTCAAAATCTACTGCCAATCATTAGCGGACCGGAGTCCCACTGTGGCAATCCCTAACAGGGAAAAGCCGAAAGACAACAACAACAACTTTGAACACTATTATTAACAGTCCTTCAAAACTAGGTTTTAATCCATTCTCTGTACCAAGCAAGAAAGCAATAGATTTGATGAGCGTACAAGTGGCATGAGCATTAACACTGAAAAAGTATTCAAAAACATGCTAAATCAATACTTCCAAATATATTTTAAAATACAGTTTCATATTTTTCTAGTATTCTGCATAAAATAACTTGTTACCCCCTACACCTGCGTTAGTAACTCTCACTTAAGGAAATCGGAATGCTGGTTCTATGGTCACAACCATGTGATAAATATAACTGGATTATATTTATCAGTTATCTGTGAGTTTAGCAAAATATGCAGAGTCTGGCAGGTCATGTTTTTATTACAAGACTGTAGGCTTTGTATTTGTCAGTTCTAAATCAGATAATCCTATCTTTCTCTTTCCAGTTATTTATTTATGTTTAACCTGTCTGTGTCAGAACCTGTGCATCTATATCACATTATCGGATGAATTGAACCAATAATGTTGAAACCATAAAAACACGAACACACGGAGCAGCAAATTTTTTCCCAGGGAAAAAAATTGCTGCCCAGTAAAAAAAAAAAAATTACCCACATCCCCCTAATTAAATATACCAACTCCGAGATTGCACTATAGTGGAGAAATGGGAAAGTCCTGAAGATGGCCCACTGATTTATTTCCCTGGGAAAAAAATTGATCGTCCTTCACTTTGCTATTTTATCCTTTCGACATTATCAGACCGATGAAAGAGCGTTAGCTCTTTTCATCATCCGATAAGACAATATAGACCTGAACCTGTTGCCTGTTTACAACACCAACAGTTTATATTTACCTTGTGCATGGCACTAGTTACCTACACATAATTATTACAACAAAAATGAAAGAAAAAAAAAACAAGACCAAACAGCTCGGAACTCAGAGCCAGCAAACGCTAAATTACAATTTTACAATTTTACTGTTTCATTCCCTAAGCACAGGACTTCTTCAGAATCAAATTATATAGCACACCCATTTTCATTTAAATATAAAAAGCAATTATGTGATAAAATCCCTGTCAGCTGACATACAACATTTCTACTTAAAAACACTGTACACTCACTATTTCAAATGCATCAGGTGCAAAACATGTTATACAACTATCAGTTGTAAATGCAAATATAGAAAAAAAAACCCTGAGAGAACTGCAATAAAATAAAATTTGTAAAATGATACAGTGCAAGAAATAGGGCCATTATAAATTTTGCTGCCATCAATCTCAAGCTTAGCACAATAATTATATTAATAGATTAATTCAGCCAGGAGGGCAACTGGCATTTAATTGCAATTCCCAATATAATTCTAAGCAAGTGAGTTTCACAACTACTTGTTAGTGTCTGTCTTGATTTTGCCTTTAAGTAAAAATAAAAAAATGTAAAATTTTTGTAGTTCTGGACATGTTTATTTAAAGTGTTACTACCTTTACATATATTGCAGATGTGTCCATATATCCTTTCACAAAGGCAACATTTAATTTTGCCTATCTAGAATGCATCACATGATGAAAATATAGCCAAGTAAACCACAGCTCTACATCCACAATTACATTTCTAAGACTAAATTCAAGGTCTAACATTCTCTCAACAAAGTTGTCTTTATTCCCAGTATTTATATAGCTGTTGCTCTCACAAAAAGGTTGATCAACTTTCATGTTGACCAAATGCATGCAACAGACAGGAAAAATGTTGACTTAAATAACAGTAGATGAATTACATGTAAAGCGGTACTCTTTCTCTATAGATAGATAGATACATACATACATACATACATATAGATATAGATATATTGACATGCTATTATTTCACACGTTACTTACCTTAATAATGAAAAGAAAAGCACAGCGGTGCAGCGGTTAATGTTGTCACCTCACAGCAAGAGGTTCTCCGGTTCGATGCTGGGGTGCCTTCTGTGTGGAGTTTGCATGTTCTCCCTGTGTTCGCGTGGGTTTCCTCCGGGTACTCTGGTTTCCTCCCACATTCCAAAGACATGCATCTGGAGCATTTCTCCCCGGGCCTCCGCTGAAAACAGGCTCTGTGGAACCTAGTCGGACATTCCCGGTCAACAAATGTTAAATAAAAATATGCAACAAGTTTCTGTAGCATAACGTCACTGACAGGTCTGCTTTTGGACTGGAAAATAATCTACGATGTAGTGAGCGCTATGCAACCAAAGCATACAATGGACTGACAAACACAGTATGGCAGGCTCAGATGTTTTATTCTTTCCTCTTGTAGGTAGAAGAAGCAGCAACATAGTGAGATTATGTATACTCTGCAGTCAACAGATAGATTTTGTAGGTGATGCATCTGTCTGGGTCTTAGCAGGGTATTCCCTGGCAAATATTCCCCCAACATCCTCAGAATTTCATTTCATATACATTAATCTGCAATACTTATCTGGTGGAAGCAGAGAAGATAAATTCAGCAATGTTCTGCCTCCTCTCCCAATATCTGCCCTTGCTGCTACATTGTTTTGATTTATTTGGTGTGGGTTGATGGGATGAAGCAAGGAAAAATAAGACAGTTATAACCAAATAAAATGTTACAGCTTTATGCAGTGAAGAATTAAAGTTATCAGGTTTTGAACATTTAGTACATTTATTTTTCCCCTTACAAAAATGTTATCATTCTACACATCATGGCAAAGGAGTACACCAGATGTGTGTATCCATACAGAGACACTGATGTGTGTAAGCACAGTGAATCCCACATGGCTGATACCATTATTTACTAGAGTGCACTGCAGTTTCAGTTTTAGGAGGAGTAGGGTACCAATCTGGTTTATTGGGAAGGCATAAGCAACAATAAAGTATATCTGTTGGGAACTCTTGTGGCAAAATATTGAAAAAAAAAACATCTGAGGTTGTAAGTATCACCAGAATTTCCTGGCATCAGCTCTTTGGAATACTACTTTTGCTAATGAAATACCAAATTGATGTCTAAGGAATCTGTAGCTTCCTACTGACTTAATTATAGGCAATTTGGAGATTACTTCATCTACCGTTTTTTTTTCTGCCAGAAACAGTGGTTTGCATTATAGTACTGAAAATAACTTGGCATATCACATTTCTGAGAAAACTTCAGCTGTACGCAATTGATAATGCCCTCTTTTAATCAATTTATTTGAATGTTCTGGACTACTACTATACTTTATACTTAATATTATCTTGCTTTACAACACCGACCATACTATTCTTCTATTCTGTTCACTCTTATTCCTTATTAATGACACCAAAGGTTTCTACACAGTTAAAGTTCCTGACCCAATTTATTTTTGAGAGCTATTGGTACTTTCCTAGGAGTCTGTCACTGACAGTCTAGGTTTTATTTGAATATAATATTCTTCTGCAAATCTCCTAAACCTGTAACTAAATCAACATTGTCATAAAGAATATCATTTATATGGTGCTGCACTGTATCTCAGATATGTCTGATTCTGTATACATGTATTCCATGGTTTTGTACTGTGAAGATGTTTCACCGTCTCTAGCATCTTGCAAGCCATGCAACTCAAAATATTAAAATAATTTTAGTTTTTTAAGTGCTGCAGTTTAAAAAAAAGAATGCTATACTTCTTATTTTATACTACGTTATTAGGGAGTTTTGAAGTAATGAACAGAATGCTTTAGCAATGTTCATACAGGCTTCAGTTCAATGCGTTTGAACTCTGGTACTTTAATATTATTATGAGAAAATATATTTATTAACTCCATACTCATTTGTACTTTAAATTCAAGAGTCTACTTGCTATTTTTCAGTATTTCTTTTCAACAGTGCAACTGTCTCAGTGCATTTTCACCATTTCAGTCTTTACTGTATCCAACCATTTAATTTCAATAGTACCAAAAATGTCATTTCAGTGGCAATGAACAATGACTATGTCTATGCTCCTGTTCAGCAACATGCAAATTATTTTGAACACCTGTATTTTAAGTTGGTACATCTTACCAAATTGTTGCTTTCTAGCATGTATTCCATAGTAAAGGATAAACCCGTGTTACACAGTGTTATAAGAGATCTTGTATTGTTCTGGACCCCTATACTGACAATTAAGCTTTTCCTTTGGTTGTTCTATTGACCTATTCATCCCTCCTTGGGGTGAGAGTATACTAGCTCATTCTTTTTCCAGAAGGTGCCAGTCTTGTTTTATATACAGTGCCATCATATGATGTAGGAGATGAGGCTTTGATATTATTCTCTTAGGTCCCACCTTTTACTAAGGTTGTGATGAATACATATTGCTTGTAATTGATGAGCACATGCATGCTTCCTAGTATAATAATACTTCAAAATCTTTGCATCATTAAAGCAAGCGTGGTCATCAGACTTCCCCCAAGCCATCTATAGATCCTTCCACATTGGGTGGGTTGCAGTTGTCACTTTTCTCCCACCTCCCTCACCCAGACCCACCAGTGCTAAGGAAAAGATTGCCTTTGAACTACAGTATACTTTCAAGGTTAACTACATGGATATACAAGTATTTTTGTATGAGTTTGGTAAGGAGAAAAATGGGAAAAAGGGTTGTAGGGATGAGGATAAGGAAGGAAAAAAATTCTATAAGCAGATAACTTAAAACTTGAATAGTTCAGTATAGTAGCACATATATTTGTGTAATAATATGATCATTAATCTATGATAACATTTTAAACATCTGATGTGTTTCAGAAGTACTGATATAGATTTACATGATGGTAGTAATTAACATTTTTCTTTCTTAACATTATAAAGGTGCTACAATCCAGAATACAAGTAAATGTAGTGTTGTAATCCCTGTCTAAATTTTTAAAATTCACATAAATGGAAACATTCTGGCATCTGAACTCTCAATTAAGTATGTGTAACTTGTATATATTTACGTTACTTGCAAACAGTTCAGTTATGCAGCGCATTCCAAAATAAAGTGCCTAAATGTTTCACGGTGTGATCATTATTACATGTTCCAATAGTCATGCCATTAATGATTTTCTTCCATTCAAAGGCTTAAAAAATTAAAGTAGTGGTTATAATGAGCAAATAGTACATACTGTTTTATGTACCTTGTCTGAAATGCTCATGGTAAATTAATTTTAGGCAAGAATGGCTCTGCTGTATATTGGTGAAATAACAAACTTTGAATAATGAAGAGGTGACATTAACCCTGTAAATGAAGTAGAAGCATTTGGTGGCATATGGGTAAGAGGATGCAACTAGGGGAAAGAGTTTGAGTAAGTAGTTTGTGGAAAGATGCATTGATGGTGGTGGAATGGTGATCGCAGTTCCTTGTCAGTCTGTGAGTTTGTTCACGGGTTTCTGAGTAAGGGAGAGTGGCAGTGGCTCTGCGCATGCATTGTCACTGGAGTGTTTTTTTTTTTTTATTTACACAAAGGGAAGATGTTACAATTCATGTACACCATATGAATCGTGGAGGGAGTCATTACTGGACACATCTGGGGGCTGCAAAGAGCACTTTGGCTAACATTAAGGACTAAAATGGTGCTAATTTCATCAACTTTAACCATAGTTTGACAAATAAGTTTCTGCTGCCTGTCTTGTACTCTGGTAACTGCTTTGCATTTTGTCCTTACTGTACTGCTTGTTATTAAACAGGCTGGGAACCTATTTTATGGTTTAATGACCAATTCTTTGTGCTCATCTTTTACTGCACTGACTGCTAAGTGTAATTTCTGGACAATGACTGAATTTTTTCCAGGGGGTTCAGGGCATTACCTCAGTAAACTGTTGCAACTAAGTGAGCAAATAATAAATAAAGACCTACCATGTTTGATTCTCTAAAATAAACCATTAGGCAGAAGCTTTGCTGTAAAATATTACTGCATATCGTGTCAACAAACATGTCAAATACTGAACATTTAATATTTCATGTCCTGCATTAGACAGAAGTCAAATATCAACACAGTTGGGTTTGCCATCATGTAAGCTTTAGGGTGAAATCTTTTAATACTTTGTATGTAGCATGGTTTTGAAATTAGTTTAGTTTTTGGGTTGTTGCAAATAGTGGAGGGTGCATTTTGGTTTTTGACTTTGTGCTTGGCTGTGGTTGACACTGAATGCTTTGCCCGTTTGAAGAACCGCAAATTTCTTTCATGGGTTTTAGGCTCAAAGTGTGAAGTTTTCTTGAGGTAGCGTGGTAGTCTGCGCATGTACGGGCTGGGTTTTGCGGACATGGGGCTGCTTAAAATGTTTGCGAGCTGTCACTGTATATCCACCATACCTCTCAACTGTACAGATTATTTTGCAGGATGTCCAGATTCTGCCTCATATTTTGGTGTGTTCCTCCTAAAACAGGTACTTTTCTGGCAAATAGGTTTGAAGTCATTGAATAATGACAAACATTTGAGTTTGAGACTCCACATCCTTCAGAGGATTCATGGTAATGCAAAACTCACTATTCGGTCAAGTCGTTAAGTTGCTAGGGGCAGTGTTTAAAATCTGTCCCTTTTTGTCCCCACATTATTTTAGGCTTGGTCCAGATTTTGACTATAAGAGGTTGAGAGGTATGATATCCACTCTGGCATTTTTCTGCAAGTCATTTTACAAGAACTTTGGAGTCAGCTTTATAAGCATTAAGTTAATTTATTAACTTTCAATGATATGCTGCCCTGATTACTGACATTCTGACTAGCCATTCTGAATATCCATGCTACCACAACCTGGTTATATCAATCTTTTAAGTTTGTAAGAGGAATACTTAAAATAATACCTGATTGTATTTTGTAAGTTGCTAGTCAGCTATTATTAGGTTTGCTGCATTGTGTCCATTTGTTCCTCATTATGTTGGTTAATGTTCCTCATTTGGAGATGGAAGGTTAAGAGCTAGGCAAATGGCTTTACAATATGTTAGCTTGGCATGTACAGGGCGCTAATGGATGTGGTCTGGAATCTCGAGATTAACCGGGTAGTGGATATTGATAGGTCTCTTCATGGGTGGGGTTTAGTTGTAATGTACTCGACTGGTGGTTAAATTTATCTTGGTTATTTGATAGGGTCATTGGAGGCATAGCTTCAGTTATGGCTGCTTTGTCATACATGTAAGTGGCAGTGGTACATTCCTTCTTTGGTTGGCAGGATAGGTTGTCCTTGAAGATGTCTTGGAATGTGTGTTATGTAGTTTGGATGATTTACATGTCTTTTTCTTTCTTGCAGATGTGGTCTTGGAACACTGCGGTGGTAATTTGGAATAGGTGGGTATAAGGTGGAGCTTTCTCTTTATGTATTAGAGGGCTTACTTTTTTCCTTTTCTTCATAGATGATGGTGTGCCGAGTACCAGTTGTGGCGATTGTGATGACCGTGCCCTGGCTCAGCAATCAAGGAGCCTCAATCCTCACCACTAACACCAGGAAGGTCATCTCATAGAAGAGAGGAAAGGATAACTAATATACACAGTAAAGTACAATTTCCCTTAAGTGCACACAGAGATCACAGTCAGTCTGAGGCTGGTTGCTGCCTTGCTCACCAAGTCTCCAATAAGACTCCCCACTGGCACAGCTATAAGGTCCAGGTCTCAGCCTAACTGGGCAAGTTAAAATGTCCAGTACCCTCTCTGTCTGACCAAAGCTTCGTGTCCCTGCCAAGTAGCTGACACAATACATGCACACTTTGAGATAAGTATTTATACAACTTCACAGACACTCCTGGGAAAGGCTGACACAGATTCTCCAACTGTGCCCCTTTAGCAGACTATACGGTAGTAACTACTGCCACCACCCAGTTAATAATATCAGCTACTAAAAGGCCCTTAAAAGGGTGTCCAATTATTACTGTGCAATATTAATATCCAATGGTAGTATGACAAACAGTCAAGGCTTACTTTAGAGTGGCCTATTACAATAACATCTATAAATATGCAATGTACTCTAGAGCTTATCTCTACACAAATCAGCCACAGGTAGAAGGTTTCAAAAATATTTAATAATAAATAATTAAAACACAGGACAAAACTACTACACCACAGAGATATCTAAGAGTTCAGAGATCATACTAAAACTTAAAATAATACAGTAACAGCCTGCATTTAATTGCTGGAACCTGTGTTTTGAGAGACTGACTTCCAATCTATCTGCAAATATACAGAGCTGAGTATATTTTTTGGTTTTAGAGTTTGTACTGTTAATTGTTGCTTAGATCTCTGTTGAAACTGTTGTCTCCCTGTTTTGACAGACTGCTTTCCAATCTATCTGCAAATATACAGAGCTGAGTATATTTTTTTGGTTTTAGAGTTTGTACTGTTAATTGTTGCTTAGATCTCTGTTGAAACTGTTTTGTCCCACCTCCTCCTATTTTCTGCTGTGTCTTCAGTTGGTATAATTGTTTTTTACAGCTTGTGTGTTATCTAACTCAAGGATCAC
The DNA here is from genome assembly GCF_019279795.1 of Protopterus annectens. Lineage (NCBI taxonomy): Eukaryota > Metazoa > Chordata > Ceratodontiformes > Protopteridae > Protopterus > Protopterus annectens. Next base: position 1,322,470,789 of record NC_056725.1, on the reverse strand, counting down.
TTGCATAAAATTAGACCTGTTAATAACAGACTGCATTTAATTGCTGGAACCTGTGTTCTGAGAGACTGCCTTTTAATCTATCTGCAAATATACAGAGCTTAGTATATATATATTTTTGGTTTTAGAGTTTGTACTGTTAATTCTTGCTTAGATCTCTGTTGAAACTGTTGTCTCCCTGTTCTGAAAGACTGCTTTCCAATCTATCTGCAAATATACAGAGCTGAGTAGTTTTTTTGTTTTAGAGTTTGTACTGTTAATTGTTGCTTAGATCTCTGTTGAAACTGTTGTCTCCCTGTTCTGAGAGACTGCTTTCCAATCTATCTGCAAATATACAGAGCTGAGTAGTTTTTTTGTTTTAGAGTTTGTACTGTTAATTGTTGCTTAGATCTCTGTTGAAACTATTTTGTCCCACCTCCCCCTATTTTCTGCTGTGTCTTCAGTTGGTATAACTGTTTTTTACAGCTTGTGTGTTATCTAACTCAAGGATCATGTGCATAAAATTAGACCTGTTAGTAACAGCCTGCATTTAATTGCTGGAACCTGTGTTCTGAGAGACTGTCTTCCAATCTGTCTGCAAATATACAGAGCTGAGTATATTATTTTGGTTTTAAAGTTTGTACTGTTAATTATTGCTTAGATCTCTGTTGAAACTGTTGTCTCCCTGCTCATTAAGACTGCTTTCCAATCTATCTTCAAATATACAGAGCTGAGTATATATTTTTGGTTTTAGAGTTTGTACTGTTAATTTTTGCTTGGATCTCTCTTGAAACTGTTTTGTCCCACCTTCCCCTATTTTCTGCTCGACAGTGGCACAGGAAAATAACTTTCTTGGGTGGCATAAGCCAGGGAACCTTGTTGGCTAGGCTTACATAGGCCCTGATAGCCTAGTACCTACCTATGAACCTGTAAGTAAAACAGGTCTGATTTAAAAAAAAAATACTTAATTAATCTTTACTAGCTTTAACTATTCCTACAAGAAATCACAGTGCTAAAACTTACATGTGAGCACAAGGCAGAGTGCTGTTAAGTTAGATATCAAGATCAAAATGCTCTCAGTCTCTTGTGAGAAATAGTATTTAAACATTACTAACAAACATGTCTCTAAGACTGTTCCCAAATTACATCATTTTTGACACTTAAGTTTTCCCAGTATTCATATTGCACCATCTTAACCCCTGGTCTGAGTTCTCAGGCCAGAAACTGCATTATTTAGCAATCTAACACCTGCTCAGGACTTACAACAATACAAGGCATTTCACATGTATATTCTAACAGAAACTATAGCAATAAAGCGCCTTCCACATCTAAATTCTGGTCATAAACTTTAGCCTTAAAACAATGGGCATGAAACCATCATCCAGACTGACTGGAACCAACTTGTAAAACATTAAAGAGACTCATAAGATCTTTTCAATTTTAAAAGACACATTTGAAATGCTTGGCTTGGTTTTCCTTACAGCAGAAGGCAATATTGCAACAATCTTAAAGTTCACATTTTGCAGTGTTTTCTTTCATTTAAAAACACAAGCCTGTATTTTACATTTATTTCTACAGTTGATAGAATTATGTATCAAATTCTATTTGACTAGGCTGGCAGCCTTCGCCCATCTCTCCTCAGTCGTCACATCTCATCCCCCCGGGGAACTCAAGCAAGTTTTTCAAGTACCCCTTGAGAAACATAGCTTGAGAGTGTCAGATCTATCTGGGTGTACCTCACCCCATTCCCCATCTTGAGAGCTCATCTGCATTGGGATTGCTACTCTCACTGCGGTGCTGCACTGACATATCATATGTTTGCAACCCCAGACTCCATCTTATCAACTTGTCATTTTGCTGACTGGCTCTGTTTAACCATGTTGGAGGGTTGTGATCTGTCAACACAGTGAATTTTCTTCCATACAGATAAGGCTGAAATGTTTGTAGTGCCCACACTATGGCTAGACATTCCTTTTCTACCACTGCATAGCATTCCTTCCTGGGTTGGGGCCTATGACTGAGATAAACCACTGGGCGCTCTTCTCCCTCTGAAGAAATCCAACTGCACAACAGATTATTTGCTATAGTCTGGACTGGCTAACACAGGGGGTCCTCCCAAAGCTTCCTTAAGCTTCTGAAATGTCTGCTCACATTCTGGGGTCCACATTACCTTATCTGGCCTGTTCTTCCTTGTCAGGTCTGTAAGGGGAGCAGCTATGGTACTATAATTTGGAAGAAACTCAATGTAGTACCCTGCTGTCCCTAAGAATGCCCTCACCTGCTTTTTGATAACAGGGGCAGGCCATGCCTGAATAGCATCCACTTTGGCAGGTTCTGGCCTTATCTTACCACTTGAACCTCTTCAAACATGACTTTATTACACCAAACCATTAAAAACACAATTGCAAAGATAAATGCTTAACTTATGAGGAAGTTACATAGATAATGAAAAAACGCGGTGAATAAGTTAAGTGTTTATCATTGCAATTGTGTTTTTAACTGTTTGGTGTAATAAAGTTGTGTTTGAAGAGGTTCATGGCTTCAAGTGCTCCCATTTATTGTATATGGTCTGGTTCGTTTGGTGAGGTACCTTTTCTATATCTTATCTTACCACTCCCCACTCTATGTCCAAGGTAGGAGAACTCTGCCATACCCACCTGACATTTGCTCGGCTTATTGGTCAACCCTGCCCTCTGTAGTATGCCCAGCACCTCCATAACATGCTGAAGGTGCTCTTGCCAGGAATAGCTGTAAATAGCAATATTATCCATGTAAGCAAGGGCAAACCTTCCTGCTCCTGCTAAGATATGATCTACCAGCCTCTGGAAAGTTGGTTGGGCATTCTTCATCCCAAAGGGCATCTTTGTGAACTCATACAAGCCAAAAGGAGTCACAAAGGCTGACTTACCTCTAGCACTGGGAGTCAAGGGCACCTGCCAGTAACCCTTGGTAAGATCAATGGTTGCAAGATACTTAGCCCCACCCAGCTGCTCTAGGGCCTCATCTGTCCTAGGCATGGGGTAAGCATCTGACTCTGTGTAACTATTTAATTTCCTGTAATCCACACAGAACCTGGTGCTGCCATCCTTCTTTGGCACCAGTACCACTGATGAGGCCCAGGGACTGTTGGACTCTTGAATCACCCCTAGTTCCAACATCCTCCTGTACCTCCTCCCTCTGAGTCTGTTTGACTCTCTCAGGCACCCTATAAGGGGCCTGCCTGATAGGCCTTTGGGGTCCTGTATCCACCTGGTGCTGCACCAGGTGGGTGCTCCCTGGTTTCCCAGAGAACATGCCCCCAAACTCTTGCAACACTGCTCGGATTTCTCGAACCTGGGTAGGAGATAGCTGCTGGGACATTGCTACCCCTTCCACCGAGGTGTCAGCACGAGCCTCACTGAGGAGATCAGTCACAAGATCTCTCTCAGACTCCTGCAATCCACTGCATATGCTCAGCACAAGGGCCTCCCTATCATGGTAAGGTTTCATCATGTTAACATGATACAATTTGTGCCCCTGCCATCTGCCTAGCACTTCCACCATGTAGTTAACATCACTTACCTTTCTTACCACCTTGTACGGCCCCTCCCAAGCTGCTTGCAACTTGTTGTGTCTGACAGGAATGAGAACCATCACCTGCTGCCCTACAGAATACTCTCTAGCTCAAGCACTCCTGTCATACACAGCTTTTTCTATTGTTGGGCTTCTGCCAGATTCTCCTAGGCTAGGCCCATGAGTTCCCTGAGCCTTATTCTGAGGTTCAGGACATATGCCACAACAGACTCCTTGTGAGACTCACACTCACCTTCCCACTCATCTTGAATTAAATCTAGAGGTCCACTTACCCTATGCTCATACAGCAACTCAAAGGGTGAAAAACCTGTGGATTTCTGGGGAACCTCTCTGTAAGCAAACCAACAGATGGGAAAAATATTTGTCCCACTCCCTCTTAAAATGATCTGCAAATGCCCGTAACATGGACTTGATTGTAGAGTTTAACCTCTCAACAAGACCATTAGGCTAGGGATGGTAGGAGGTGGTCTTCATGTGCTTCACCCCACAGGACTTCCACAGACAAGCAAGCGGGTCTGACATAAAATTGGCACCTCTGTCAGACAGTATTCCTTTTGGGAAACCTACCCTGCTGAAAATATTTAGCAAAGCATTTGCCACCTTCTTGGCCTCAATGGAGGACAAAGCCACTGCCTCAGGGTATCCTGTAGCATAATCTACAATCACTAGGATATACTTTTTCCCTGTGAGACTTGGGGTACTCAGAGGACCCACAATATCCATAGCTAACCTCTGAAATGTCTCCTTAATCACAGGTAAAGGCATCAAAGAGCTCTCTCCTTATCTCCTGCCTTTTGGCCCTGCTCACAGGTCCTGCAGTACCCTGTTACATCTCTGGTAATTCCAGGCCAATAGAAGTTTTGCATAATATGCCTCTTTGTATGTTTTATGCTCATATGACCTGCAAAGGGAATATCATGGGCTGTGGCTAGAAACTCCAGACGGTAAGTTCTAGGAACTACCAACTGCTGTACTCTCTCACCTTCTAGCTGTCCCTCAGGGGTCCACTCTTTGTACAGTAACCCTTTGTTCCAGTATACAGATTTCCCCTTCCCTTGAGAATCAGGTGCCTCCCTAGCTACCTGCCTCAGGTCTTGCAATGTAGGGTCTGAGAGCTGAGCCTGTCTCAATTCTCTCATTGTAATCCTTCCCAGCTGCCCTTCCACATGAAGTCTGGCATCCTCTGACAGCGGTGCCTCACTGTCAGCCTGGGTACTACTACTCACCTCTACCTTTGCAGTTACCCTGTCCAAGGGAACATCAGTACCCACAAGCAGCTGTGGCTCACATTCAGTCTCACTGCTGCAGCATAGCACACTCCCTGAAGAAACCACCTCAGCAGTCCTGGCTGCATGTATGCAGTCTGTCTGGGTCTCTCCCAGGCTACCAGTCCCACATGCTTGTCTCCTAGCCTTACTGCATGTAAATGTATAAGTACATAGTACTGCCTCATCCAAATCTTTCCCTCTCAGGAGATCTGCAGGATCGTAGTTCCATACCCCTGTTGTCTCAGGACAACCCACTGTTAGCATTTTGTCTTTCCCACTTACTGGCTCCCTCACCTTTAGTTCCCCACCTTGCCTCTGTGGACATCTGTATTCCACATGGCCCCACTGGTTGCATGCAAAACATTTAACTCTAGCTCCTGGACATGTACCAGGACTTGTGGCTTCCCCTGCTACTGGCAGATTATGTTGGGGCAGTCTGTGCTGCCCACCATGGGTTCCTTTAGTCCCATGAGCAGTACTGGGGGTCCCTTTCCTGTGCAGGGCTGCCCTGATTGCTAGGTATAGGTCTCCCTTCTTCCCCAACACCTCTGAAGTAGCACACTGTCTATCAGCTAACTAGATCCTCATGTCCTCAGGTAAAGTGCTAAGGGCTTGTTCCCTTACCAAAAGGTCTGCCAGCCCTTCAAAAGTGGTGACCTGACATCCACTCACCCAACTATGAAAGTAAGTGCTCAGTTCAGCAACATATTCACATACATTTTTATCTGCCTTGCATCTATGTTCACAAAACTTTTTCCTATACATTTCAGGTGTTAGCTTAAAACATTCTAATAAATGTCTTTTTGTAGCAGTATAATCAAAACAGTCAGTGTCATGCATTTTTGCTAAAAAAGTTACAGCTTTACCATGGAGTAAGGGAGTCAGGATCCATACCCAGAGCCTTTGCTCAACTTCATACTGTTTACATACCCACTCAAACATATGAATGAAGCTATCAAAATTATCCCCCTCTTTAAACTGTGGAAGAAATTTACTGACCTTTTGTGCTTTTGGGGTCTGGTTACTCCCTTCCCCATTACCTCCATGACTCTGGTGAAGAGTCAGCATTTCCCTCTCATGCCTCCTCTGCCGTTCATTTTCCTCAGCTTGTAGACTCCTCATTTTCTTGGCTGCTTTTAGTTCCATATGCCTGGCCTCCAACTGAAGTCTCTTTAGCTCCAGCTGGATTTTTAAGTCCACTGCAGAAAGGTTGAGCTGTCCATTCTCCGAGGATATTGTATTTCCACTGTCAGTCTGATTGTCCTCCAGGCTGCTGTTTTCTGATGCAGCTGTATCCAAGGCTGCAATCAGGTCTGCTTTAGTCAGGTTTCCATGCACCAGTCCCCTAGCCTGGCACATCTCCGCCAGCTGGCTCCTTGTCAGCTTTCCATACTCTTTTGCTGACATGCTGCCTGCTCACCCTGACTAACACTAAGCTAACAAAATACATAAAATAATTGTGATCTGAACTCTGAGTATACACTGTGTGGCTGTTTTAGAGTACAAAATAATTTGAGATCACTGTACATAAGCTACAGGAATTCGCTCTACCAACACCACTATAAGCCAATTAGTATGTAAAGTAGATCCCACCAGTGCCAAACACTTGTGATGACCGTGCCCTGGCTCAGCTTGCAAGGAGCCTCAATCCTCACCACTAACACCAGGGAGGTTGTCTCATAGAAGAGATGAAAGGATAACTAATACACACAGTAAAGTACAATTTCCCTTAAGTGCACACAGAGATCACTGTCAGTCTGGGGCTGGTTGCTCCCTTGCTCACCAGGTCTCCAATAAGACTCACCACTGGCACAGCTATAGGGTCCAGGTCTCAGCCTAACTGGGCAAGCTAAAACCTCCAGCACCCTCTCTGTCCAACCAGTGCTTCGTGTCCCTGCCAAGTAGCTGACACAACACACACACACACACACACACATACACACACACACACACACACACACACACACACACACACACACACACACACACACACACACACACACACACACACACACACACACACACACACACACACACACACACACACGCGCGCACACACACACTTTGAGATAAGTATTTATACAACTTCACAGACAATCCTGGGAAAGGCTGACAGATTCTCCAACTGTGCCCCTTTACCCAGACTATATGGTAGTAATTACTGCCACCACCCAGTTAATAATATCAGCTACTAAAAGGCCCTTAAAAGGGTGTCCAATTATTACTGTGCAATATTAATATACAATGGTAGTATGACTAACAGTCAAGGCTTACTTTAGAGTGGCCTATTACAATAACCTCTATAAATATGCAATGTACTCTAGAGCTTATCTCTACACAAATCAGCCACAGGTAGAAGGTTTTAAAAATATTTAATAATAAATAATTAAAACACAAGACAAAACTACTACACCACAGAGATCTCTAAGAGTTCAGAGATCACACAGAAACTTAAAATAATACAGTAGGACAGGTCTGATTTTAAAGAAAAAATACCTAATTAATCTTTACTAGCTTTAACTATTCCTACAAGAAATCACAGTGTTAAAACTTACATGTGAGCACAAGGCAGAGTGTTAAGTTAGATATCAAGATCAAAATGCTCTCAGTCTCTTGTGAGAAATAGTATTTAAACATTACTAACAAACATGTCTCTAAGGCCCTTCCCATATTACATCATTTTTGACACTTAGGTTTTCCCAGTATTCATATTGCATCATCTTAACCCCTGGTCTGAGTTCTCAGGCCACACACTGCATTATTTAGCAATCTAACACCTGCTCAGAACTTACAACAATACAAGGCATTTCTCATGTATATTCTAACAGAAACTAGAGCAATAAAGCACCTTCCACATCTAAATTCTCGTCATAAACTTTAGCCTTAAAACAATGGGCATGAAACCTTCATCCAGACTCACTGGAACTGACTTGTAAAACATCAAAGAGATTCATAAGATCTTTTCAATTTCAAAAGACACATTTGAAATGCTTGGCTTGGTTTTCCTTACAGCAGATGGCAATGTTGCAACAATCTTGAAGTTCAGATTTTACAGTGTTTTCTTTCATTTAAAAACACAAGCCTGTATTTTATATTTATTTCTACAGTTGATAGAATTATGTATCAAATTCTATTTGACTAGGCTGGCAGCCTTCGCCCATCTTTCCCCAATCGTCACAGCGATATACAGTGAATTTGCAGATGATGGAAGCAGTGGTGAGCGAGGAGGTTACGCATGAGGAGCACAAGTGGGCAACAGTTACTGATGAAAATTGTTGAAGTAAAGAAGGCTTCATGCAGTGGCTTGAAAGGGTATTTAAAAGGTGATGTTTTAATAGGATGGATGTTGCCACTGGAATGGGGCACAAGGAGGGTCTGAGTAATCACCTTAGGAAGGTAGGTTAGAGCTCTGTGTTTAATTAGTGGGAGCTGATTATTGCGTTGGTATAGGGGGCAAGCAAGGTAGAGGTAGGTAGGAGGGGGCCAAAGGGAAAACTGCTGCGGATGGTTTATGGGGAGTGTGGGGATCCCACGGGATGAGTAGGGTAAATACATTCATAGGAGCACAGGCACTTATTAGCCTTGGCTCTTGCAAGCCAGTGAAGTTCAATCCTTGCTTTCTGGGAGCCTTGGGGTGGTTGTATTCACTAATCCAGTTGTTTGAACAATATGTGGGGGAAGGGCTAACGAGGTGTTGGACAGGATGCTGGAGTTTGTTCTTCATGGGTGGTATCTTTGGGGTGACAAAATTGTCCCTTGAGTAGTTAGTGTTGATGTTACATACCAGGTTAAGGTTTACAGAATAACACAAGGATCATGTCACTTGGGGGTTGGGTGAATTTTGTAGATAGGGTTTTAGGAAGCATGGTAGGTAGATGGCTATGTTTTGGTAGTAGTAGAAAATGGGTGCATTGTTACAGGGGAGTTGGAAGGTTTAAAGGAAGCTTGGTTGCAGGATAAGACAGCTGTAAGACAGGTCTTAATTACCTACTAGTGATAGGTAACATAAAGAAAGAGCGCTTTCAAGGGGAGAGGCTAGGGACAAACAGGGATTAAGATGGCTTGGTAATGAGTGAATTGGAGGTGTTATGGCTGGGCATGTAGAGTACTTCAGGGTTGGGTATACGCGAGTTTTCAGAAACTAGGTCAGGGGGTGCTGGTTTTCCGATATCTACATTAAAGTTTTGGAGTTATACTATTCCCTATGGTAATTGAGTTGCTGCACATCCAGAACTGGGTAGTTGGTGGGCTAAGGTGATATGCTACAGTTGACAAGGTCCTGGGTGTGAGACTTGATGCTAGTTATTTTGTCTGGGTGTCAATTTGAGTTCAAGTGGTTACAGTTTGTGGTTTTGTTGTGGTTATAGGTTGTCAATCCATACAGGTTTTGCCATGATGTCAGCTTTGAAGGCAGCAGGCTTAAAGGATATGTATTCTCTTGGTGGATGTTCCAGTAGTACAGTGTGGTCACGGTAATTCTACTTTATGTAGTTTCATTAGGGTCTGTTTCAGTGATGGTATGGCAAGGTGGGTTTATGATGGGATTCTAAGGTGCATTACAGATTATGGGTACACCGAATGATGTTTGGCTTGACCCTTCCCTTCCCTTTATGGGAAGTAGTGGGTTGAGCAATTTTGGGTAGAAGGGAGGGGGAACAGCCTGGTCAGGCTGGTTGGTGGAGAAGAGGGACAGGCTTGCCCTCTTCTGTTCCCCATCTGGTGTCCGGGTTCATTTCAAAGATCTGGGGAAAGGAAAATGAGCAGCTGAAGGAAGTTTGCTGAATAGATAAGCAAGCGTAGGTAAGGATGCTGCTTATTCGGTTGAAGGTAATTCAATGAATGGTGAATGAAGTGAGATGGGTTGCTGCTTCATAAATAAAGTAAGTGAGTACAGGTATGGATGGTGCTTACTGGGTAAATGGGTTATGCAGTGAGTATTGGACGCTGCTTCATAAGTAAAGTAAGTGAACAAAGGTATGGACGCTGCTTACTGGGGCAGGGTGAGTAGGTACCCTGCCCTGATTAACATTACAAGGATGTTATGCTGGGTTTAGAATCAGTTATATTATGAATACTTGTAATTAATGAATTTGGTGAACAAAGCTATGTTATGGAAATCTAATAAATGTCATCAAATGTCATTTGGTGTGATGTGTTTATTGAAGGGCACCGGGACAAATATCATTATACAACCACATATTTGAAGAAAACTAATTAAATGGCAGCCACGTTCTTTCCCTTTCTAAATGGAAATTCCTTCATCTTTAGTTAGGTGCTTTTTAACATGTGCCTTTGCATAAGAATATGGATGGAAACAGAAGATTTACCCCAGGACTGCCTCCTGTACTACTACTGGACAGATGCAGCACCTAAATGCTGTATCTCATGCATGGCTCCTCTCAAATTATTTATGGTATGATCCCAATTATTCTTATTAGGAGTAATATATAATTATCAACTATGGGATGGGTATGGCCAATCTATAACCAAATAGGATAGGTTATTTGAAGCACAAAAAGGGATATTGGCTAGGCTTAAAATGGTTCACAAAGGCAGCTAGCTTAGTACTTACCCATGAACCTATAAGAATAAGAACATTAAAATAATAATATAAATTATGAATAATAATATAAACATTAAAATTATGTATGCCTGTTCTTTGGATTATATTTTGTACCAAAGATCCGTTTTCCTTGTTTAATGGTAACTCAGGTAGATATAAAAAAATCCCACAATGCTTATCAAAAAGAGAAGGGACTTGGTTAAAGATAACATAATTGCATATTTTACATGTGTATCATATGCACATACCCCACCCCCAGAACATGCACACCCAACTTCCACTTTCCATCTCCTTGGATGTGTAAGCCACTAATTGAAACAGGATTGAATGGGCTATTGTAGGGCTTTATTCCTCCATGCCATGGTTCTGGCTATGAGCAATCCACATATAGGCTTATACTTAATGCTTACCTTATCCTCATATGCTATCCAGCTTTGGACTCAATGCTTATAAAAATTCAATTATAATTAATTGATGTTTCCATAACAGTTCAAAATATTTCTTATAATCCCCTTCCCAGTATATAAAAATCTGAAAGCAACCTTTAAGTGAGACACTAGTCTTTTAAATACTTTTATTGAAGTCAATGAAGAACTCTATAGAGTTTGCACACAACTAGGATCAAAGCATATATTCAGCTAGTGACTATTCAGAAAGTAGTAGTTCTTGTTTGTGCTGACAGTATGCTTTTGCCAACAGTGTAATTTAAAAAGTTGCACATTGGTAAAAAGAATTGCACCGCTATACATTTTTCTAACTATAAAATAAAATATGAATACCATTGACTGTACTGACATTTCACAACCACAGTATATGTCAGCTGTGGCCAGAGCAAGGGTTCTAGTGAGTATATCCCTAGTGCTGAATAGGATTTGCAATGGGACATTTACTAGTTTAAGTGGCCTTCCTTATCCCATCCTGATTATATAAAAGGACTGAAATTTTTTTCAGCAGCTTGCCATCTTGGGTAACTGCCTTCTAAGTTTATAGCTCCTAAAAGCTTTGTTGAGCAATCCCATGAGTTATTCTTTAATATTTCCATTTGCCAGGCTCCTTCCACCATTACAGTTTCATGCATTTTTTGTTTTAACTACAGATGCCAGGCTAAGAATAATTTCTTTTTCTTTTTTTCTTTCTTTCTTTCTTTCTTTCTTTCTTTCTTTCTTTCTTTCTTTCTTTCTTTCTTTCTTTCTTTCCTTCCTTCTTTCTTTCTCTTGGTCCAGCCCATACTTCACCTCCTGTCCATATAAAGAAAACCCAAGAACCTATGTTTCTCTTACAAATGTGCCATCATTCCCTCTGATTTTATAACTGTATATTTTTGAAACACATGCATGTTTCCTTCTCCTTTTCCCCTCGCCTCACACCTATAACATTTACTCTTAATTTTTGGTACCATCGATTATCCACAGGTTCAGGTACAATTTTAAGTAAGTTCAAATCTCTGTACATCTGGCCACTCATTTTTGTTTTCAAAGCAGACCATTCTCTAATTTATATATGGCTTATAATGTGTCACTTTTTGCCTTATTTAATTTCTCATTTAAATAATTATATAACTACATGAGCTTCATCATTTTGTTTCTTTGAAGCACATTCTTCATGGGGTTTTCAGCTCTCTTCATCTTGCAACCTGTAGTTAGGTCATGCAACCATTTATCCCTTAACCTAATATTATTCAAAGCTCAATTGCAGGGAGCCATAATTACTCTCTGAGCTTCTGAAATTGTTTTAAAATGTTGAAATTATTTTAAACCTCGTCCTTCCTTTTCAAGTTATACCAGTGGGAGCACTACACGTGTTTGAGCCCAAGCACTTGAAGACAAATACCTGAATGTCAAGGCCTTGAGCTTCTTTTAGCCCATGCAGACAGCTGCTTGCATTTGATCTTGAATATGAGTTCAGCCAAGCAGGTACTGCACAGTAACTTTAAATGTTTGTGTACTAGAGGAAGTCCCCTCATTTGTTTACTCTAGCGAAAGTCATTTTCTGAGACTTCCTACCCAAATCCCACAACCTTGTTAGACCATCTTTTTGAAGTGTATTCATTAGTTTCCACATCTTTCCAAAATGTCATGTTCTTGCTCTTCTAGTAAAAAAAGATACACTCCTCACTCTGCTCATGAGCTCATTCAGTCCACTATCTTGTACAGTTAATGGGAGTATAGATGAGCTTATTCTGGAAGAGCTGAGATGTAGATAAAGATCTTGATAATAATGCAAGAGAGAGAGAGAGAGAGAGAGAGAGAAGAGGTGCTGGAGGTTATAAAATGAATTATAAGGATGCAATGGGGAGAAGCAGAATGTACATGTAATGTAAAAATGGTTATGTGAGAGAGAAAGTAAAACCGAAGCTTGATCAGGAATAGTAGAAGAGCAGAGGAGGTTGAGGAGTGGTACAATTCAAGGCAGACCACACCCCAAAAAAAAACATGTTATTCAGCACATAGCCGGCCTTAGGCATAGGCCAACTAGGCGGCCACCTACGGCACTGCTATACCAGGAGCACCAGTAATATGGATGGTGTAGGTAGACCAGGATGGGGGCACTGGGTGGTGTTGGGGCTGCTGTGGAGAATTTTTGCCTGGGACACCAGTTGAACAAAGGCCATCCCTGATTCAGCATATCATGAACTATTTTTGCATTACTGCTGTCTCTATAAAAAAAGTAAGTGATAATTGTTATTTTCTAATATGTTTAGGATTGCCACCCCTCTGTTTTTTTTCCAGACTATCCAGAAATCAAACTGATTCTCCGGTAGTCCGGAAAACACTTTACAAACTCTGGTATTCTGTTTCAAAAAGGAAACAGACTATCAGAGTTTGTAAATTGGTTGACTTACTGTGCTTTTTTACAGAAAAGCATAGTAAATCAGCTGAAAGCAGGCAGCAGGAATGGGAAAAGAAGGCGTTCCCCACAGTGTGATGTCATCATGACATCACAAAATGGGAGGAATGTGGGTGGGAGAGGGAGTGGGATGGCTGGGGTTACTGGTGATGTGAGGGGTATGGCTTTACTCCAGTTTTAGTCACGATGAAAGGTGGCAACCCTAAATATGTTATACTTCAAAATGGCCTGAAAGTGGGCTGCCATGGGTAGTAAGATTTTGCTTTACAGTCAAAAGACTTCACCTCCCTGATGTCATTTTAGAGGAATACAGGGAAGTCCCTAGGGTGAGAGGGTCATTTATTTTGATTTTCAGTCTCATCAGGTTGTAACAGTATTGTGACTGCTTATTTTTGACTGTCAGCATCAATCTACTTTGCTTCTTTTAGTTTTCACTAGTGGTCATCTCTGATACAGCATTTAAGGAATGCTTGAATGATAGACTTAACGATGTAGCTGATAATTGCTCTTTTCAAGGTAACCACTCTAGTTCAGCGTTCAAGTCTAGAAAATCTGGCCCCTGTGTGATTAATAGGTGTTACTTAGGCCAAGATGGTGTGTGCTGTATTCACAGCTTTTATCACTGTAGCTAGAATTAGTCTTTGATGTTAATCTTTCTTCCCCAGCTCACAGACTTGCATTAACAAAACATTGTATGCAATGCAAAAAAACTGTAACAAAACACAAGAAATGTGTATTTTTACAGAAAATAAAGTGTTGAAAAAAAATTGCAAAATCAAATAATGAAAATATGTTTTCCTTGTGGCAATCACCATTAAATTAAAGGGGAAGATGAATAATTTGTAATAAATAAATATATAAAATAAGTATAATTTGTGTTATCTTTTCTTTTGAAACTGAAAACTAAGCTTGAAAGCCTTTCTTTTTGGTTCTCTGGGTCACACTGTTTATCTGAGGTGTGATACTAACAATCTGTGACTGATAAGGCACATTTAAATGCTATTGTTTAAGAGCCATTGTTTTCTTAACGTCTCTGTTGTTGGGATAAGTGACATAAATTAATTACTCTGCCACTCCTAGTAGCCCTCATGATGTAATAGATGGTGACAAATACAGGAAAGAAAGGCAAACAGAAAAAAAGTTCAGGTATAAAACAAATGGAATAATTATTAAATTATGCTTTTTTTTCTGTATGTGGCATGTTTAGTGTTGGATTGCAGGGGGAAAAATCACTTTTTGGGAAGAAAAAAATTGACATTTTGGTGGAGTTCTCTTTTAAAGAGGCTGAAAGAAGCATTGTGTGTTAGGGTTTTATGCCACATAGAGGGGTAAGGGACACGTGTTATAGCTATCAGGCATTTACGTTATCCCCAGGTTGAGAAAACATTTAGCTTGTGCCTGTTTAAATATTTTTCTATCTCCACATGAAGTATAAAGTATCACTCAATTAGTCCCAGCCACTGCCCCCTCACAGTTCATCACCTTACACTCCTATCTATTCTTTCTCTTACCAAACTCTACTAGACTACATATTTCACTACCTATTCCTTACTTTACTAAACCCTACTAGACTATTTTAACTATTCCTTCCAGGTACCAGTCTTGCTCACAGCCTTTCCTCTCCTCAATCTTTATATACTCCCTCTACTAAGCTTAAACATCTCCCTCAATACCTCAAATCTAACACAATAGATTATATTACCTCTAATTACCCAACCATGACTCAATAACATCTCCAATGAATCCTACTTCTGTTACATCCCAGCTCTCCAAAGCTAACTAACATGCCCTCTTAACGCAATACTCACACTGTCAACCCCATTCCTTTTCAAACTACTTATATCCTTTTTACTATCTCTGCTCAAAATGCCATCCCTTTCTCTACTAACTTCTCTCCTACATCTTCTACATCCACCTCCTTACCTACTCTGCCCAACTGCTATACTAAAATCTCCCCGAACCTCTATCAACTAAATCCCCTCCTCCATCACAAAGTAAAGCCTATACCATCAACATTCAAAAACCAGTTGAATGTACTACTATTGCCTACTCTATATTTTCAAACAAGTTATTCCAAATCCACCCCTAGCTTAAGCCAATCATATCATATCTCTAAGCTCTCCAACATAGCTTTATGTGGTGCTATACACCCTAATCCAGGACCCACTACAATCAACCATCCCACTACACTCATCAACAGAACCCCCCACAAGTCTTATATCCAGTAAACCTAAATCTCTGAAGCATTAACAACAAAATCTCTGACTTTCATGCATGAGTCTCACACCAACAACCTGAGATTATTGCAACCACCGAGACCCGGCTAAAACCCACGGGCACCGGAACCATTGAGCCAGGGGGAGGGAGTGCTCCCTCCTCCCACACTTTTTGTCTTGCTAGTCCCCATGGGCAGTGAAAAAACAAAAATTCAGCATCTAGAAAGACCAGAAGCCATGCGTGTATCTGCATCGCAGATTATGCCAAACACAACTTAGGCACGGAATTCCATTGCCTGCTTTCAGGGAAGATGTTTTGGAAATATGCTGCTGGTTCAGGGGGGATGTTTTGGAAATATGCTGCTGCTTCAGGGGGGATTGTGACATATGCTGCTGGGCTGCAAGAATTGTGTTATATGCTGCTGGGGATTGGGTTTGTGATATATGCTGCGGTGTGTGTATTTGTGACATGTGCTGCTGCTGGAGTGTGTGTTTGTGACATGCTGCTGCTGGTGTGTGTGTTTGTGACATGTGCTGCTGCTGGAGTGTGTGTGTGTGTGTGTGTGTGTGTGTGTGTGTGTGTGTGTGTGTGTGTGTGTGTGTGTGTGTGTGTGTGTGTGTCCCAGTTAGGAATAGCTGGTGGTTAGTATTACTCAGGCTCAAACCCTGTACCTTAGGTACAAGAAACAACAGCCTGAATTCTCTACTCATTCCACCACTTGCAATTCATGGAGTTGAGTGAGGATTTTACAAGGAGCTGAGAGCTTCATGGGAAGAGAAATTTAATGCTGCTTATACCATCTCTGTTTGCATTGTTAGCAACACAACAGTTAGTGTACTTGCTTTTGATGCAGTAGGCTGTGGATTCTACACCCACGGTATGTAGATGGATCACTGATAGTATACTGTGTTGTACTTTAAAGGGAGTGGATGCTGCAATTCTGTGAATGTCCTCCTCTGGAGGAGTTACCTAGTAACTATGAACCTGTTATCAGTTTGCCATCCATTCCCTATTGTAATATTACTAGCTTATCATCTTTTTAATGTAACATAGGCACTTTATTCTTCAAGGGCAACAGGCACTTTATTTGTAGATGAAACAATGAAATATAAAGTTGTTTGCTAGCAGCAACCTCTTCTTTAGTTACAGATCCCTTTAATGTGGAATTATTTAGATGACTTTACTCAGACATTATACATATTAACTGCTATTGATGGATTGCAATGACAGATGTTTGAGTGGCCTTTTATGGTTGAGATTTTCTGAAATTGGTAGTTTTGCCATTATTGGTTCAGACATTATGTTTCATTGCTTACAGAAGGCTGTTCAAAACTACAAATTAAAAGCACATTCCAACAAGTGGTGTTGTATTATACAAGGAATATAATTTAATGCAATCAGGAGGGTGAATCAAAGAACATATACATGTATGCATGGCCCTAAAAGTGTATAAGGAGCATATGGTTTGAAAACAACCCAGAGGTAAGCTAAGTTATCCACTGGCCAGAACCAAAATAAATGAGGGCTTTCATGGCCTTTCAATGAATGTGAGTTTCAAGGGCAGAGAAGTTTACTGCTCATGCTAAGTCTGTTTTCATTGCAAGACTGTATCGTTTGTTTAGCAAATGGCTCAGTGTTTGTGCTATTTTATTTCAATTTCTGTAATCACTGTAGATGTAAATAAGAAAATAGTATGTACGCTGACAGGTTTGAACAGTGTTTATGGTAACTGAGGAGAAATAGCCAAGTAATAGAACACTGGAGTGGCTGGGGAGGGGGCTACTGCTGGAGTGGCAGGGGGTTACAGACTATCCATTCAAATAAAACAAAGCTCATCCCTGTCCATATTCAAATGCAACTTAGATCTAAGGATGGGTAATAGAAAATGTACTCCAGGATTGCCTCTCATGCCACTAATGGATAAAGGCAGTTTCTAAATACTGTATCCCTTACATGGGTCCCCTCAAATTATCTATGGTATGATCACTTATTCTCACTAGGGCTAATATACAATTGTCAGCCATAGGATAGGTAAGACCTATCAGGAAATGTTAATTCAAGCACCAAAAGGGAAATTGGCTAAGCTTAAAATGTCCTCTAAGTGAACCTATGTTGTGGTAGTAAATATATATTTTTTTAACTGCCCTTTTTAAATCTCTAAGTGTACCTCTCACCCTCCGCACCCCCCAGTCATCAACAACTTCTGGCACCTATGCTAAAACCTCATATTAAAGATGCTGAATTTTTCTCTCCAGGATTTCAAACACTAAGGCTAGACAGGACCCATAAAACGGAGGCAATGTCAGCCTTCTATTTTTCAACTCCCACAATCTAGTTCTATTTACTAACCCCATACCACAGTTCTCCAGCTCAGAACTTATCATAACATTCTTAAATATAAACAGCAAAAAACTTTGTATAGTAGTTCATCCTGGAAACAACATTCCAATATTGGAGGACATCCTAGCCTGGATTTCCTCCAGTATTAAAAATGAGACTATCATACTAGGTGACATAGTTATCAGCTGGCTAGAACACATCTCTAAACACCCTTCTTCACATATTAATCTCTTCAACTTTACCCAGCTCATAACCCAGCCCCACCAGACTGAACAAAGGGAATGCGGGTCCATTTTAGACTGGATTCTGGTCACAAACAGCAACAAAATATTCTCGGCTGGAACGCTCCCAAATATCATCAGTGACCACCTCCCCATCTTATTAAATGAGCTTCCCCCTCCAGTCAAAGTCATCATAAATATAAACAAACTAGGAATCTGACCTTATTAAACCCTATCACCTTCAACAATATCCTAAAATCAACAGATTGGCATTTACTAAAAACCCTCCCACTGGATGATGCTGTTTATTACTTCAACACCACCTTCATGAATACTCTAAATAGCCTAGCACCCCCATGTGTACAACGGGTCAAAAATAATCATGCCCCTTGGCTATCCAAATCCACTCGACTTTTCATGCATGCCAGAGACAAAATATGGAAGTTATGGCAGGTGCACACAAGAACACCTCAGACTTTCTAAAATTCAAAGAACTTTACAGTCATGTAAAGAAACTAGTCAACAAAGATAAAATAGAACATTACCTAAAACTTCGGTCTAACCACCAGCAGAACCCCCCCCCCCCAAAAAAAAAAATCTGGAATTCCATTACCTTATTACTTAACCCAGGCAAAAAAAAAAAAAAAAAAAAACAATCCCTGCCCCCACCCTGAAAAATGGCATGAAGAAATAGCCTCCCTTTTCAATACCTTCTTTATCAACTCCATAATCAACATCACAGCAAAATTCACTGAAACAAACTACTCCACTTGCCACACTTCCATAGTTAGATCACCCACTCCTTACCCCTCCACTTCCTACACCCAATTCTCACCAGAACCCAATACCCACCACTCTTCTAACTTTACCATAAAGCCCACCACAACCACAACCATAAAACAACTACTACTAAAACTAAAACCCTGCTTTACTGCCCCTGATAATCTACCCTCAGAATATCTAAAAATAGCTGCAGACAGTATCTCTTACCCCATAAGCATTCTTATAAACAGATCCATCCTTGAGTCCTACATTACAAAAGTCTGGAAATAGCCTTCATTCTCCCCCTCCGTAAAGGTGACAACAATTCTGACATCACTAACTTCTGACCCATTGCAATTCTTTGTCCATTATCCAAAATTATAGAAAAATGCATCAATACTCAACTTCTCCGCTACCTTCTAGACAACCAAATACTCTCACCCTGACAACATGGCTTCAGACTTGGCCATAGTCCTACAACTGCCCTTCTCTCATTTATGGATACTCTAAACAAAGCCTGTGACACTGGGAAAATTGGTTCTGCACTCTTTCTTGACCTAGCCAAAGCCTTTGACACTGTCTCTCACCCTTTACTCATCACCCAACTCTCTAATATCAGTCTCCCCATTATCTAAATTGGTTCTCTAGTTATTTAAATGAACAACAACAGGCTGTTAGATGACAAAATTCCATCTCCTCTTTCCTCAACACCACCACCAGCATTCCCCATGGTTCCATTCTTGGACCCATCCTCTTTAGCATATTCATAAACAATTTCTAATCATCACTATCTCAGGGATCTGTCATTCAGTATGCAGATGACACACTACCATCTGCTCTGCCAACTCTATCTCTCACTTACTTATAATAACTCAAAATGCCTTCTCCTCCACTGAATCCTGAATGCGCAACAACCATCTAGCCCTGAACCCTAAAAAATCCAGAATCATACTATTTTCCCTAAAAAACAACCCCCTTAAATAAGACTGAGTTCACCATCTTTTCTCTTAATAAATCTTTAATTGAAGTCATTAGCCACACAAAGCTCCTTGGACTCACCATTGACGAATACATGAAATTTGACCTTCATATACAACACAATATTTGCAAAACACATTTTAAACTTGGAACCCTTTATAGACATAATCACTTCCTAGGTCCAGCCACAAGAATAACCATAGCCACAACATACCTATTACCCTCTCTCCTTTACGATGCCCCTCTACTTATTAATATCCAAAGTTCCGCTAAACTCAAACTAGAGACATGCTACAATAAAATCACCAAATTTGCAACTAATTCCAAATACTCCACCCATCACTGCACTGCTCTCAAATCACTTAATGGCTAGAGCTACCAAACTACCTCTCCTACTTACAACTAACCACAGCTCACAAAATCCTCTTCAAACCCCAAGACTGTCCTGCTCTAAGCTCTGCATTCAACTACTACCTCCCAAACAGGCCATTGAGATCAGGGGATCAGAAGCTGTTACAGGTTCACAAACCTAACATCCCACCCAGCCAGCTTCTTTACTCATTCTCAACAACCAAGAACTGGAATGATTTACCTCTATCCATTAGAACAAATCAAAATCCCTCCCAATTCAAAATTTCCCTTCATAATCACCTCTCCTCATGCTGGAAGTGTACCTGTACCAAGCCCCTCCCCCAGAAAATGTGCGACTCCCTATTTCTTGCCATCACTGTTTTTGTGTAAGATAGTATTACTGTAGTGACAGTTTATAGATCCATTAAGCTATGTAGATACTTATTTTCTGCTGTTTGTTTAAGATTTAAAATTTCTGGTATGGTTCTCTCAACAATTTGTATATACTTATTATTGTAATTGCTTTTTACTTTCTGTATAATTTGAACCTTGTAATTTTAAATGTTAATTTTCTGTATTGTAGAGCTTTTCTCCCCATGCCTCCCACTGAAAATGGGTTCTGTAAGGCCCATTGGACTTTCCTGGCAAACAAAAAGCAAATAAAAAAAGTAAGAAAGAAAGAAAGAAAAATAGCTGGTTATAGATTTTATATTTGCAGGGACTGCTTCCCATATTCTAAAGCATAGAACATAGAATGAGTATTCAATGGATTGTAGTTTAATTTGGGATTTTTGAAGGTTATATATATTGTTATAGGTAAGGATTTTAGCTTGCAATGGTTGGACGCTATTGACAGTCTTCCTGGCAAGAATAAGTTTATAGAGTGGTCATGGCAGCAATTATACAACTAATTTAGACTTGAGCTGTTCATTCTTCACTTATCAGTCCATTTATGAGGAAGTTAAGCTTAATAATGCTAAGTCCTTATACTGTCCAAAGAAATGAGTGCATCCTACTTAATACCACCTTAGTTATAAAGTAATGTTCAAGAGAAATCTTGACCAATGGGAAGAGGATGATATACCCCAGGGGAGGTCCTCACCTCACTCAGTCTCGACAGAAAACAGAAAACAGAAAAAATATGGTATAGTTCCCCATAAAAGGGTTCAGCCTAAGCCACAAACGATGGCTAGGCTAGGAAAATGCCTCGGCAGTAGCCGGAAGTATGAACCTATGAACCTATGAACCTATAAGAAATTTTCACAAGATATTCATTGTGGTCTTAACACCATGTGCTTTCCTAAATTCATGTTGGAAGTCATTTAAATGTACAACTTTTAGTCTGAAAGTTTAACTTTTGATTATGCACATTTTTCTAGAATCTTGTATATAGGCATTAGGGTAGAAATTTATTAGCAGACGTTTAACTCACCCAGATTATCTCCATTAAGCAAATAATCAAGAATGAACTATTTCAAGGCTGTAAACCCAGTACCCTTCCATAAGCATCCATTGATCAGGAAAAGTATAGGGAAGAATAATAACTAAATTAGGCACTGTGTAAATGTGTAAAGTGGAATTGACAGGGGAAAATAATAAAAAAAAGTGCAAACTCTGAGTTTTGATATCTGAGACTAATTTTCTGATGTAATCTCTATTGATTTTGCTTAATTTGAAATCATGATGTCTGAAGTTATCCTGGTCTTGATTAAGCTCAAGATTTCTCCAGTAAGACTCAATGATTTTTTCAGTAACTACCACATACAACTGAAGAACTCTTTGCCATATTTAGTATTTGTTTTTCAGTCTGATTTCCAGTTGTTTTCTGATTACTAATTTATATTGTATTAGTTATAGTTATTTATATTGCTAATTATTTTTAGTTCAATATTAATTTACTGTTTACTAATTAAAGAGTTATTTTATCAGTTACATTTTAATCTGCTGTTTAGTAAGTAAGAAGTTACTTTACAGTTGCAGAGCAGACCCTGTGGTGCAGAGAGACAAACCCCTGCTTTGGACCTTGATGAAATGGGATTGACTTATTATCGAGTCATTGTGTGATGGATGGCTGAATTGAATAGTTGATGGCTACTCCCCTATCCTGTGGGAATCAAGGTAATCAAGACGACTGCGATGCTGGAATGTTATGGTGAACATGGTGTATGGCATGTAGCATTAAGAACAAGGCTGGAGCTGCAGCATTACTTTCTAGTCAAGGTGTACATGTATAGCTGTTCCATGCAAATGTAGAAAATACATATGCACTGGTGGTGGTGGGGTGTATCGGGCAGAGTATGTTAACTGCCAGGAGATGGGTTTGGCTAATATTCAAAACTTGATCCTTGCATGTATGATAGTGCAATGACATTCACTTGGAAAAAACATGAGGCTACTGATAAGTTGTTGCTTTCTGGAAGAAGAAGACTTCTCTCATGGGGTAATAGGTTCATAAATTCATAGGTTCATACTAGGCTATCTGCCCTAGGGCATTTATAAGCCTAGCCAGAATGTGTTTAGCTTTCGCCACCCATTTTAAATTTATTTTGCTATGCCCTTTTTCGAGGTTAGTATACTGTGCCTCTGTCTAACAGTGACACAGAAGTGATACCCGGGGTAAACCTACGATCTCTCATCCACTCATCAAGATTCCTATTGAAGAGAGTCAATGAGAGACTCTGCCTAACCTGGACTGGGATTTTATTCCAGAGTGAAGGGAGCCTCTGGGTTATGAATCTGTCCCTCCAGCATGTCCTATTTATTTCAGTGCTGAGGTTCAAGTCTCTCGAGCGCGTAGCTCGATGGGATTTGGATTTTCTGAGGTGCAGCATGTCCATTAATTCCGGGTTGGACATGGCTTTATACGTCAGGCACAGATCGCCTCTGAACAGGCGGTATGCCACTGAGTAGTGCTGGAGTTTCTTTAACCGGACAGCATATGGCATCTGTTTGAGCCCTTTGATCCTCTTGGTGAGGTACTTTTGGGGTCTTTCCAGTTGCTGCAGGGGTCTGGTAAGGTACATCCCAAAGGGGCATTGTACTCAATTATGGGCCTGATGAGGGATGAGTAAAGAGGCACGATGACCTCCCCTGATCTAGATGTGAATCCCTTCATGATTAGGTGGGCTATATAAAATGTTTTTCTAACCACTTTGGCCACGTGGTTGTCAAATGAGAGATTGCTATCAACTTGGGTCCCCAGGTCCTAATTACTTCTTCTGTACTTAATGGATTACCACCTATGTGGTAATTTGTGGGCACTTTGTTTTTGCCAAAGGGGATGACTATACACTTTTTGGCATTTAACTTGAGGCCATGGCTCTGGCACCAGTTGTCTATTTCTATGAGGCCCTTTTGGAGGATGCTTGTGTCAGCTGGAGAGTCGATTATGGAGCCCAGTTTGCAGTCATCTGCAAACTTGGTCAGCCACAGTCCTTCCTTGTTGGCCTGTACCTCCGAGAAATATATACCGAACAAGAGAGGTCCCAGGACTGAGCCTTGTGGGACACCACTTGTAACTGGTTTGGAGTCTGACATGGCTCCAGCAATTCTAACCATGTGGGTTCTGTCCTTGAGCCAGTTTGCAATCCATCTAGTGACATAGGGGTTTATATTTAAGCTGGTGAGCTTATCTATAATGCCCGAGTGGGGTATTGTATCGAAGGCTTTTACGAGGTCCAGGTAGGCTGTGTGGACCACCTTACCCTCATCAATGGCCTTGGTGACTGTTTCAAAGAAATCAACCAGGTTTAAGAGGCAGGATCTGCCCTTAACAAAGCCGAACTGGGTAGGATCCAGTGTCTGTAAGTCCCCAATATCTTTATTTATGAGGTCCATGATGATCCTTTCCATAGCTTTGCAGACCAAGCTAGTCAGGCTTATGGGGCAATAGTTTCCAGGATCCGTTGAGGCACCACCTTTATGGAGAGGGACCACTGTTGCTGTACGCCACTCCTTGGGCACATATCCTGTAGTAAGGCTGAGATTGAACAGTAGTTTTATGTTTGGGTTTAGCTCTTCTTGGAGTTCATGTAGGACGCAGCCCGGGACACTGTCTGGTCCCATTGATGCTGTGTTTTTTGCTTTGGAGATGGCGGCTCTTACCTGAGCATCTGAGATGTCAGGGGGGCAGCACTCTGTTGGGATAGATATTTGCCCTTTTGGTGGGAAGGGGGGGAGAAGTTTGCGCTGAACCTGTCAGCTAGGATGTTGGCAATGTCTGTGGGTTCAGTGTATTTTTTGTTATTTTGGACTAATTCTGAGCATATCTGGGAATTACCACCCAGGTTCCTAACATAATTAAGAAAGCCTTGTGATTATCCTTAGTGTCCTGTGCAATTTTTCTCTCGAAGCTGGCCTTAGACAATTTTATGAGTGCCCGTAGTTTTTTGCTAATACTGATCAGTGATGCCTTCCCTTTTTGGGATTTTGCTCTATCATTTAGTAGCTTCCTCCTTCTATTGTATAGTTTGTTTATGGCTGGGGTCCACCAGACAGGACGTCTGCCTTTGGAGGATTGGGTCTTGGTTTTATTTGGGATCGCATGATCCATGCATTCCTGAAGGTGTTCATATAATGCATTTATAAAGGATTCTGCAGTCTGGGCCGTATTTTCCACAGGCCCGGGGGCTTTGAAGGATTCCACCTCGGTTTTGAGGAGTGTGAAATTTGCTTTAGAGAAGTTTTTCACTGTGGTTTTCTGGGCAGGGGGTGGGGTCGGGATGTGAATATCCAGTGAGATTAGTTTATGGTCTGATCTTACCAGTGAGGGATACACTTCTGGTCTGGAGCATAGAGTTCCCATGTTGGTGATGATCAGGTCCAGTATGCTTTCCCCTCTTGTGGGAGTGGTAACAAGTTGTTCCATAGCATTTGAGTTTATAAATTCTAGGAACCTTTGAGCTAGGGTGTTGGAGCTAGAGTAATGCTCCCAGTCTATGTTTGGGTAGTTGAAGTCGCCCAATATAATGGTGTTTGGAGAGACCTTCATATTTTCCAGTGTTCTGAGAAAGGCTGAGTGGGGTTCCTGGGTTTGGGAGGGTGGTCTGTAGCAGGCTATAAACTGGAAGGCAGTTTTACCCACTGTTAGTTGCACATGGATAGTCTCTGATGCTTCGTGCTGTGCCACCAACCTGGAGGTGTGGGTATCTTTGATGAATATCGATACTCCCTCTCCTTTTGTGGTTTGGTCCAGGTTTTGGGGCCGAAAAGCATGGTATGAGGTATAACCTGGTAGTACTGGGGTGCTCTCGGGAGCCCTGAACCAGGTTTCTGTTACTGCACAGATATCGATGTTCTCCATGCTAAGGAGAGTTTTGAGTGCATGCATCTTGAGGTTTAGACTTCTGGCGTTGAGTAGCATTACTCTTAGTTTCTTATCCCTTGTGATACCTATGAAGGTGGGTTTGTCATTTGAGCTTTGCCTAACAAAGGCACTATGGGGGTAGCAAGAGCCTTTGCCAATATCCGAAAGCCCAGCGGCGACAGGTGCAAGCCATCCCTAGCGAAGCATCGTGGCTTGTCGATCATATCATCCCAAGCTGACAGGCATTGGATCCCCTTTGAATGACACCAATACTTAAGCCAATTGTTGAAATTGATCATCTTGTCTTCATATTGTGGCATTATTCTTGGTGAGGGTAAGATGCTACTCAAGGTCAGGGTCATACCGGTCTGGGCTGCATGCTCAGAGAGCTCCTTTATGTCTCTTTTCATGTAGTCCAGGGAGGTACGTCTCAGGTCATTCACACCAGCATGGACAATGACTGAGTCATATTTGTACTTGCCTTGGAGTGACCTGAGTGCTTGTGTTATGTGGCGGATCCTAGTGCCCGACAGGCTGATCACCGCAACCCTCTCCTTGTTCAGCCTGGTGAGCGGGACGTCAGTGTGCCTGACGATAGAGTCACCTATTACAAGTGTATCAGGTGTGTTGTTTAGTCTTAAGGGCTATGACTGTTCGGCACACTGGCTTTGTGAGATATGTGTTGCACGTGTTTTGTTTTGGGGTAGCGGTTGCTTGGGTGTCTGCTTTGGAGGTCTCTGCTGCTTAGGCAGATCTTTATTTAGAGCCTCCGATTATGTTTTTGTGTGATTATGTGTTTGGTTTGCTGTCATGGTAGGTCTATGTGAGACTGGAATTGTAGTGAGTGTGGTTTCCTTCTCCTCCTGACTGGTTATGCCAGTACTGAGTTGAGAGAGCTTAGCCTCCAGTTTGGCTATATGGTTGCATCTCTCACATGTGTTGGAATTTGTTGGGAGGAGGAGAGGGTTGTCTGTGTACATGAGGCAGTTGTAACATTGCCTCAAGATTCCCAGATTCACCAGCTGGACCGGAGAGGAGATCGACAACTGACCTTTGGACATGCTAGAATAATATTGGGAATTCCTTAATAATTGAAAACAAGGGCCAGTGGGGAGTGAGGGTGTAGTGCTTTTAATTTTTAGTGCTGACTTATATAATTGCTTTAGCGAGCAAGTTCCAGGTAACTTAAGTGCAATGTGTTACAGGTAACTTAAATGCAAAAACGACAAACAGTAACTTTCTTTCAAGTGAAACAAGGAAATAAGTACAGTAAGCAATGCAGATATCACTAGTGATCCACAGAAGCTGAGAAGCCGTATTAGGTGGAATTAGCGTTCCAGGAAATAACAAGCAAACAAACAACAAGCATATAAACAAAGCTAGATTCAGCAGGCCTGGATCTAGTCTATGCTACAGCAAACAAGGTGTACCAATTTCAGTAAGATACAGTTCAAATATTCAGGCACTATAAACCTTTAACCAGAAATTCCCAGCTCAGAAGGGCAGAGTCCAGTCTCTTCTCCCACAAGAGTGCAGACCACGAACCTTCTTAATGGAAAATAACTGGCCTGAAGCTCAAGTGCTTAAACCAGAACTAATACACTTTAAGAATAACAGACACTGGGCTCTCAATCAGCAGTTCCCAACTTAGAAGGATGAAAGCTACCTGTCCTGCCACCACAGTGCATGCCACAAACCTTCCTAATGTAAAGCAACTGGTCTGAAGCCCAAGTGCTTAATCCAAAAGACTTAGAATGATAGCTACACTTTAATCAAGTTACTACCAAGCAGTAATAAATACAATTGAATACTTTAGAGAATACCTGGATTAGTGCTCAAGTTACACAAACAAAGCTAGATCCAGCAGGCCCGAATCCAGTCTATGCCACAGCAAACAAGGCACCAACTTCAGTAAGAAGCAGTTCAGATATGCATGCACTATAAGCCTTTAACCAGAAATTCCCAGCTCAGAAGGGCAGAGTCCAGCCTCTCCTCCCACAAGAGTGCAGACCACAAACCCTCTTAATGTAAAATAACTGGCCTGAAAGCCCAAGTGCTTAAACCAGAATTAATACACTTTTAGAATAACAGACACTGAACCCTCAATCAGCAGTTCCCAACCTAGAAGGATGTAAGATACCTGTTCTGCCACTACAGTGCAGACCACAAACCCTCTCAGTGCAAAACAACTGGTCCGAAGCCCAAGTGTTTAAACCAAAAGGCTTAGAATGAGTTACACCAAGCAGTAATAAATACAATTGAGTATTTTTAAGATGATGCAAAAGTAAAATAAAGTAGGTAGAAACACAAGTACAGTAAAAGCAGATGAAATTTTTTTTTTTTTTTTTTTTTTCTGAACAAGTGCCGAGATCAAAGAAACAGATTTGAGTGCTGAAACTAGAAAACTGGCTAGTTATAAGAAAAAAAAAACTAAGCTTTAAGGCTTCCCTCCAACACAGAAGGGCTTGGGGGCTCAGAAGCCTACAAATAGTCTATACCACTTAACAGGAAAGGCAGGAAACAAGCTTAAATTTTTTTTTCTGTTTCCCAGATGTTCTCTTTGTACACAGTAGGAGTGCCTGAAATCAGAATATCATCTCACTGCACTCAGTTTATAGGTTCATAGGTTAGTACTAAGCTAACTGCCCTTGCGAGCCATTTTAAGCCTAGCCAATTATCCCTTGTGAGACTCAAACCATGCACCTTGTGTTTGTAAGGCAAACACCTTAACCATTAGGCCACCCTCCCAGTGAGCAAATGAGATGGGCCCAGAAGGAGTATCCAAATGTGGCATTGGCATGTTAAACCCAGGCAGGAAAAGAGATCAAATGTGTCAGTTGAGCATGCATGGGAGTTTATTTGTCAAGGAGTCCATGGAAAATTCTATTTAGTCAGACCATGGCACTATATTATTTATGGTTTATTATGGACTCATCTGCAAAGTCTTGCATGTACTTTTTACTAGAAAACTACATTCTAGAATGATGTAACTTTTCTATACAATGATTAATGTGCACACATTTAAAAATGTATATGAGATACAAGGATCTCATTATAATACAAGAAACAGACATGTTATCATGGCCTGAAAGTTATTCGTTATTCCTAATATATGTTCAGACAAAAGACACCTCTGGACTTAGATGAGAGTCAAAGGAGATATCCAAGTAGTAGTGCTTGACTTATTAGTCATAAGGATTATTTTGTAATCATCAGTCTGTGGGACAGTCAATAGATTTGGCTTCACCTAAAGGGTAAACTACATCATCCTGCATGAAATTTACTGTACTCTACCCCTGGTATAGGCCAACACTATACAGCTGAATTACTACACCATTATGCATCTGAGAAAAAGTCTGATGTGTGTATTCATCATTTCCAAGTTTAATAGTAGATAAAAATGGAAAGTAGATCAGACTCAGTATGTCTGTCATATGCAATGACCAAAGCAGTCCCTTGCAATGATGCATGTCACAGAAAATGGTAGAAATGGATTAGGTCACAATAACCACTGAGACATTTAGATATAAATGAAATATAACCAGACTGATTCCATGCCAAAGTATAAATTAACTAATTGCATCTGAGTTATTCTGATGAAACCCTTTTGGATTAGTAGGGGGAAATGTTGAACGGTTTTGAAAGTAATAGCAATCTTACTAGGTTAAATGTCTGCATTTTTACTGTATAACAAGTCACATCGCAAAGTAACACTCATTTTTTTCTCATTTCTGTATGACAGGTAAATATTTGTTGTTTGAATTTTATAGCAAACATAAACTATGACTAAAGAAGTACATGGAATAGGTTATGCCACACAGACGTGACAGTATACCTTAATGGATATTCTGTCCAGATTATCTGCCTCCTTTGAAATTACTACTGGAAAAGTGATGTAATTAAGGTAACCCAGTACATGCACGAAACAATACTATGCCCCCTTACACTGAGAGCAGGTGTTTTGGAATCTGGGCCCAGTAGCAAGCCTGTTTGCAGATAGGTGTTACAATGAAGTAAGTCACTTACACTGAGAGCAAGTCTTTCAGAATCAGGGCAAATGTATACTGACGGCAACTATTTTGGAATCTGGCCCTTTAAGTAGGATAGCAGCAAAACCATATCAGAATTTTACAACAATGAACTTTCTATTGCACATTTTTCCAGAATTTCTAAAGAATGTTAATGGAAAACTACTGAACATCAGTAATAATGCTATATTTTGTATAAAACAATCACTTTCTAGCATTTTTATGAAACTGATTTTGTACAGAAATTTAGCTGTGTTAAGTTGCCACATTGATCTGGGCTAAGTTGCCACTTTATTGTCATGCTATATTAAAGTAGCTCTGAATACATTAGTTTTTAGATCATATTACTTTTCCAGAACATTCCATGCAGAGACATTCATTGATTCATTTTGTAAATGAATTGGGTGAAGGCAGAAATGCAAGTCACCTGAACATTTGTACTTTGGATTACTTTATGCTCTGCACATATCTAACAAGTAAGTTACTTTATGTGCCTAAGCATCATGTCACCATGGAAATGGACACATATTCAAATAAGCAGCAAAAGTTTACTTCAGAGAACATTACTAGGGCGTGTATTGTTTCCAAAATGTTTTGTGAGCCAACACTGCATTGCACATATTTCTACATTAGTACATGCCTTTCCTTAGGGAGTGCACAAGCTAGTTGGCAGAGTACTTGTAGGTCAGAATATACCTGTTCTGCTGGCTGTGGATTCCATCCAGGAACATTTCCCCTTTGGTGATGTTAATGATTTTTAAAACTGTGATTAAAGAGAAAACACGTGTCTAATGAATAGTAAGGATTTTTAGCTGAAAAAGCATCTGACTTTATGACTGTTTAACATTTCTTGGGCCATCTTTACAGATAGATCCAGTACATGCATAACACAACAAGATTTTCGCACACTAAAGATGAATAAGAAAGAAAGCTTCAGTACCACATGGACCCGTGTGAAAATGATGGAATAACCCACTGGGATGAAAGTGCTCTATCGCCTATCCCCAAGTGTATGAAGCAATTATGTTGACTATTTCCGTGAGGTGACTCAAGGCATCATGACTTACACTAACATTATCATCAAATTCTAAATTTTATGACAAAGAAGTGCAGACGTCACATGATGATTTAAGCGGCCATTTTATGCACAGGAGGGAAAGCCACAGGAAAAGAGGCCTTGTTGGTAACATGCATCGACTCAAGAAATGCGTAGTGGTATAACACTTTAAGCTTTCTGTAGTGTAAAGCTAAGATAAAACAAAGAATGGGAAAACATTTTCTGAAATGGTAGAAAATAAAGTTAATTAACTGTGGTATTATGGATCACCTTTTTTATTTTCTTTCTGCTTACAGTATGAATCTTTCCTCTACATTACCAGCTCCAGCAACACTCATTTACTTCTGCCAGAGCTTCCTGATCTATGGCGAATATAAGTCTCCATCTCTCCCTGCTTATTGTATATAAGGTGTCATTGTTAATTTAGATCTTGTGACCTACACCACAGAGCTCTGAAATGCAGAACTAATATGAGATGCAAGGATGGAAATCTTTTACATCATACCACCCATCCATGTATGTATATATAAGTTGCTGTTTTACAAAATGTAGACACTCTTGTTCCTCTTGAGCTTGCTGGCAGATTTTGGTGCACACAACTTAAGTAAGCTTAGTGGTATAGTTTTTGTTGCAGTTTCTATAAACATACAATGATTGGCATGAATGCATCAAATTACCTATGCATGTAAAGCTTTGTGGATCATGGAATCCATGAATTCAAATTATGTCACTTTCACAGGAAGGGTGAATATCTCAATACAAGACACAAACATTCTCAGTAATGGCCTCTGTTATACATAGATCATATGCATCCATTGCTGAAAGCACAACTAATTTTATTAATGAACTGGCAAGATGGTGATTGTGTTACTGACAAGGAGAATTGCAATGTGCAGTGTTTATCATACCTTCTTCTTCTTTCGGCTTTTCCTGGTTAGGAGTCATCACAGCGGATCACCTATCTGCTCATGACTGGCAGTGGAGTTTTACGGTGTCGAGTTGCCAGCCCAGCACCCAACCTTCCACAGAAGGCACACACATGCATGCACTCCCACCTAGGGCCAATTTAGAGTGTCCAATCCACCTACAGCATGTCTTTGGGATGTGGGAGGAAACCGGAGCACCCAGAGAAAACCCATGTGACCACAGGGAGGACATGCAGACTCTGCACAGAAGGTACCCGAGCCGAGGATCGAACCGGTGAACCTCTTGCTGTGAGGCTGCAATGCTAACCACTGCACTACCGCGGCTGCCCCTCAGTGGTTATCATATAAACCTTTTATTTTGGAATAAAATAATTATCTAAAGCAAAGGTGCTTGAACTTGTTAAGTTACATTACCCACAGTCATCATAAACTGCATAAAATAGTACACAAATCATCCTTCTCTACCAAAACCAATAGACTGACATTCAGAAGTGACTGCCCATCACAATCATCTTGTACTCCTACTGAGGCACTTCTTATTGGCATTAAAATTAAAAGTTAATGAAGTAATAAGCAAAACACAAGCAGCAAATATTATTTAATGCATTATATAAGTAAATATATATATATATATATATATATATATATATATATATATATATATATATATATATATGTAGAGAGAGAAAAAGAATGAAGATAGCTATGATTAAAAATGCTTCTTTCTTCACCATAGAAGTTAGGATGGTTCTACTTTTATATGTTGAACTACCACAAGGTCGAATTCTAAAATCCCAAGATGAGGAACTCGAATATTCAAAATACTGAAACTTTAAAACATCGAGATTGACATTACCGAAAATAACTGTCTATCCGTTTAAATATCCTCAAACCTAACGTTACCAGCATGGCGCACATGACTTACAAACTCCTAGAACCTGCACTAAACCACTACAGGACTGAATTACTAAAAACAGAAGTAAGTGCTATTTTTTAAAAACTCTAATATATAAGGTAAAACTAATTTATAAGCGAACAAACATTACTACTTCAGTTACATACCTAATGTCCGCATAAATAACCTTAAAGATTTAACAATTATCTCAGACATATAACTTTCTTTCTTTTATGTTTTTGAAGGAGACTGTGCCTCCCCTGCACCCCTCCCACACCCCCTGAATATTAAATATATCAACCCTGAGACTGCACTACATTAATTATTGGTAAATTTACCATTCCACGCAGCTTCACATTTGATATTCTGAACGTCGGTAAAGTAATCCTCAATGTTTTCAGGTTTCAGTGTTCTGAACATTTGAGTTTCTCATCTTGGGAATTTGAAATTTGACATTGTGGCAGTTTGACATTTGAAAGTGGAACCGCTGAGACATATAGCATTTTCCTCACTTTAGTGAAAGCTGTTTATTTTATTTTATTTTTATTTTACATTTGTTAATCGGGAAAGTCCGACTGGATACATATACATTTTCAGAGGAGGCCCGGGGAGAAAAGCTCCACGTTAAAAAATTTAGTAACACTTAAAATGCAGGTTACAGAGAAATTTAGAAAATTAACAATAAAACAGTGACAAATTCAAATTAAGGTTACATTTAGATAGGAAATAAAAAAATATTGTTGGTGATGGAATAAATATACAGGGAAAACAATCACATAAGAGAAGTGTGTCTAAAAGAAAAATTATTTTCAGTTAGAAAGTAAGGATGATGATTAAGAGAAGATAGTTAGGTAAGAATGAGTTTATTTAGTATGGGCAGAATAATAAGTTATTTTCCTGATATTGGAAATTAGAGACATATAATGGAGTAAAGAAATATATAATATGAGGGTGTCTGAAGAAAATAAAATAAGGGTAATCAGATCTGTGAGTTAAGTTTGGTTTAATTCTGTCTTGGTATATTTTGGGTTAGTCAGGGTTTAGACATGAGCATGACTATTGTTTTGTCTTACCTCAGTCTAATTATTGTATGGGTGTATGTTTACACTAAAATTTAAGTGAACAAATCTTTGTGTGATAAAAGCCCAATCTGCTGTTTGTTTAAAGACTGGTAAAAGAGTAAGTTCTGATATTAGTGGTTTAAAAAGTAGCCCATCCACATTTGTTACTAGAAAATCAGAAAGCTGTAAGTTCTATCCCCACTCCAGGTTTGTTTTCTATTACTAACATGACAGTGTAACATTAAGGGGTGTTATATTCTGCTTATCCTTTGGATGAGACATTAAACTGCCCCCCCCCCCCAGAGTGCCCTGGTTAGATTTACCTTAATCAGTATAAAGACCACCTTAGGGCTTCCTTGAAAATAGGCCACCAGCCTAATGGGACTAATGCAGTCAGCAAAGGATACATAAATAAATGAAGAATTTATACCAGTGTTTATTGGTAAACAATGCATGAATAACAAAGAGGGTTGGCCTTAGGTGAAATGGCTCCCTAGGTGAAGTGCTCCATGGTACCCAACCTGCCTACTCCTTCCACCCAACATAACCATCCCGCAGGAAGACTTTTCTCAGACAAATAACTAGTTCCAGAGCCATTGAGTAAAACTAAATGTCAAAAAGTACATTATTGTATCCTTTGCAAAACCTACTTTTCCAAGAAATTATCAAACTGACAATACACCCCTAAGAGTTAACACTGTAGTTCAGGACATGGGAACATTTGTGGACGATGACATTGCATTCAACCAACATGTATATACAGTAGTAAGAAAGTCCTTCTATACTGCAGAACTTATAAGCAAAGGGATAACCACCAGGTCAACATATGTCATTGCCTCCTTTACTCTGTTCTCCTCAGGCCAGTCATTGAGTACAATGCCCCTTTGACATGTATCTGGTCAGGCATAAGCAATAGCTGAAATACCCACCCAGCTTCCTCAAAAAAGAACACAGGGTCCAAAACATAAGTCCTGCACAGACCACCTCAAAGCACTGTCACTGTATTTGAAAATCTACATACTTCTGAGAGGATACCTGTGTCTAGCATATAAGGCATTCTTTGAGCCTTACTGTTGGAGCTACTGCACATATGAATAGTCAGCTGGTATAAGAAGTAAACCACAAGCAGGAAACAACATGTCTGGCAATTAATTGTGTGACAACTCTGCTTGGTATCAGAAGTATTCACTCCAGGGGCTTAAACGTCTTCTGTAACTTAAATAGAATGGTTTGGAGAGACAGGTACAACTCTCAGAGGTTGCTTGTACTCTGGAAAAGACTCCAATCCATCTAAAACAAAGTTCATCCTTGTCCCTATTCAAGCATAACCTGGATCTATGGACAGGAATAATGAAACTTAAGGAAACTTACCCCTGGGACTGCCCCTGTACTACTACTAATGGACAAAGGCAGCATCTAAATGCACTTTCTATGATATAGGCCCCCATACACTCTCAGTGGTATTCCAAGAACTAGTCACTATCTCACTCAGAACTGATCATATCCTGTGGATGGTATATAAATGTGGAACTAGGTATGGGTAATTTTAGCTAATGGCATAATTAGCTAGGTTTGTAATGACTCACAAGGGCAGTTAGCCTAGTAGTCATTTATGAAACTATAAACATATCTGCTTGACAATATTGTGTGTGTCAATAGATTAAAACTGGTGATTTTTACAGACACACACACACACACACAATTTTGGTCTATCATAAGATGCACTATTACACACAGAAATGCATGAATTTCAATTCATCTATGTTAGGTCTTTGGGGCGGTGTAGGAAACCAGAGCACATGTGTAAATGGGCACTGATACAAGAAGTGCATACAAAGTCAACACAGAAAAAGCCACAACCAGGAACACAACCAGAACATGTGCTGTAAGATGTGCAACTCATTGTGCTAGTGTGCCAATGATCAGTCACTTTCAGACACATCCTGTTGCTAGCTTGCTAGCACATCGCTAAAAACAGACAGTTTTCATATGTAGTGATGATGCTTATGATTGAAAGTAAAAGAAAACATGAACAGCCTGTTATTCTTAAATACATTGCCCCCCCCACACACACATGCCATAGTAATACTAGTTTTACACTGATTTCAGGAGATATGGTATATTGTTTCACACTACCTTAACTCTACATTTCTCATGTTAGATCAGTGATTTCTTTCTAACAGTGATCAAACGATGATGGGTGTGAATCGCATAGCCTCCATACCTATTGATTGCAAACATTTTCCTGTGCACACCTCAGATATCTGACTGTGGTAAAATAAATAAAAATAATAATGGCCACAATAATAAAGAATTCCATTTTACTTTATACAAATGCACACTAATCTTGCAAGTTTAGTAGACTGAAGAAATGGCAAGAGGATTAAGTTACTCTCATCAACAAACAGCTCCAATGCCCACCCAGCAGCTATGCCTACTTCTGTGCACACTTCAGATAGATGACTGTGATGTAACATGATGGCCATGTATGAACTGCAACTTCTTTGTCCATATAAAGAGTCACAAATTGAAGTATTCCAATATGCTTTAGACAAATCATGTAAATCCTGCAAAATCAGAATCTTGGCATCACAGAATCTGCTAGACAAATAGGCTAGATGGTCATTTATGCTTTGCCAATACCCAGCCTTAATCCTTACCTCCTTTTTTAAGAAGTAGCAGATTAGTCATACCTGGAATGTATTTGTGGATATCCATGCAGTCATCTGACTCCGTATTAAAGGAGAAAATGTATTGCATTGTTGAATTTTGCATGGATGTTTGCTCTAGAGCAGGGATAAGCATTATTTGACAAATCTCTCTCTCTCTACCATGTTTTGTTTATTTGCAGAAGAAAGTTTAGATCCACATATATATGCAAATGTCTCTCTCTCTCTCTCTCTCTATATATATATATATATATATATATATATGTGTGTGTGTGTGTGTGTGTGTGTATGCATATGTGGGTGTGTAGGTTTAGGACATCTTGTCAAAATGACAGAATACTGATGCTCAGGAGATCATTATCAGAATGTCAACTTTAGAAATATTGACACATTCTGTATATGCTCTGGGGATTACCCCGTAGTGGACAAAACCAATGGCAATTGTTTTCACAGGGGAGAAGCACCCCTGCATCTCCCAAGTGGGGGCTTTGCCCCCTTTACCCCCTACCCAAGAATCATCAATCTCACACACTTGACAACCACTTGTCTGAATCAACCAAAGAGTGTCAATCTCCTGGGTGTCTGCAATTTGCAATTTCAGCAGGACGTTTTTTCTCTCTCTCCCTCTACACACACACACACCACCCACATATGTATATACATAAACAAAACAATAAAGAAACCATCTTAGACTGGATCCTTCTAAATAGTCATCTTGATTCTTATAAGCCAGGAACACTCCCAGATGATATGAGTGACCACATGCTAACCTACATCATCAAACAAAAATCTTATACCCCCAACACAAATATTTTTAAAACCTCCCGCTCCAAAAATACTTTAATCCAGAGAGCTTCCAAAATGAACTCATAGCATGTGACTGGTCTCCTATGTTTCATCTTGAACTTGAAGAAGCAGTAACCTACTTCAATACTAGATTTCTCCAAATACTAGACTACCATGCTCCCTCTTCCCTCTCGCTCTTCCCGTATAACAACCAAAACTGCCCCCTGGCTCACAAAGGCAACCAAGCAAAAGATCCTTCTCAGAAATAAAATTTGGTCCAAATGGAGAACATCCAGAAACACAACAGATCACCTCTACTTTAAACAGTTACGAAATGCAACCAAGAAGGACATTCTCAAAGACAAAAAAGTCTATTACTTCCACCTACAACAAACCCACCATCAACACCCCCAAAAATTCTGGTCTAGCATTAACAAACTTCTTCAACCAGGACTCTCTAAAACTCCTGACCCTACAGGTTTCGACCATAATAACTCTAACCAGATTCCTGATGCCTTTAACCACTATTTTACTGAAGCCATCCTATCCCTAGCTAACACATTACCTACCACTTTCACCTTCCCATCAAAAACACCTAATACCTCATCACCTACCTTCCATATACACCCAGTACCTACATCCCTCATTTGTAACCTCCTTCAAAAGCTCAAGCCATGCACCCCCTCCGCAGACTGTCTTCCAGCTGAATACCTATAAATCGCAGCTAAAGCCATAGCCTACCCCGTCTCCATACTTATAAATAGAACAATTTCAGAAAGCAAAATCCCTTCTCTGTGGAAGATCTCCCATATAATCCCTTTACACAAAGGTGGGTCTTCAACTGAGCTTTCTAACTTTTGGCCTATTGCCTTACTCTCTCCATTAGCTAAAATAATGGAGAAATGTATACACCGACAACTGCTTGATCATCTACTACAAAATAATCTACTTGCCAATTGCCAACATGGTTTTAGGCCCTACCATAGCACAACAACTGCCCTGCTATCCTTCTCAGACTCTATAAACAAAAATCGTAATAATAACTACTTTTCTTCTGCTCTTTTCATAGACCTCTCAAAAGCATTTGATATAGTGAACCATACCATACTTATCAACATTCTAAAAGCCAAATCACTTGACCCACAAGCATTACAATGGTTTACATCCTATCTACAAGATAGACAGCAAGCAGTTCTCTGGAATCATAATATTTCTTCATCCTTCTCTGTAAACATTGGTGTACCACAGGGCTCTATTCTAGGACCACTTCTATTTTCTCTGTTTATCAATGATCTACATACTAGTATTTCTCAAGCCACCTGTATACAGTATGCAGATGACTCCACCTTAATTTGTTCAGCCAAGTCCATAACCTCTCTCCAGTGCCTCACCCAAACAGTATTTAACAGTGTTGAGAACTGGTTCATGAAATACTGCCTTCTTCTCAACCCCAAGAAAACTAAACTATTGCTCTTTTCTCCTACTCACAAGTCACCTCAACCACACTTCACGTTAACCTCTAACAATGGAACTATCATATCCCCTGATACTACAACCCACCTGCTGGGTGTTACAATTGACAACAACCTTAGCTACAATGACCATATTAATTCCACTATAAAGACTGTTAACAAAAAACTAGGGACCTTGTACAGAATCAAATCCTTCCTTACCCCTGCAGCCAAAATTACTATAGCCCAAACCCATCTAATCTCTACCCTGTTCTATGCTTCTGCTATATATATGAATCTTTCTAAAACCAACCTTTCCAAACTCTCCACCAGCTATAATAACATAGCCAGATTTGCTACTGGTACCCCATATAGAACTCATCATTGCCACAACCTCAAACAACTGGCTTGGTTAGAACTACAAAACCAACTACTTTTTCAACAACTTGTTATCTCCCATAAGATACTCTGCTACCCCAAGCATACCACCATACTCACTAATCTCATCTCCCCTTACAAAAACCTTGCAATCCTACGTTCAGCAAATAAACTTCAAATCTCTCCCATTAAATCCAACAACAAAGCTGGGGACTCACTCTTCACAAACACCATAGGAAAGAGCTGGAACCATCTTCCTTCTGAACTTTCCAACCTTACTTCTACTCTACTTTATAAGAAGCATCTTAAAAAATATCTTAAATCCCACTGGCTTTGCCCTTGCTCTAACCCTGACTGATATCTCTTGCCCATACTAGTCTTTCTCAAAAAAAAAAAAAAAAAAAAAAAAAAATGTTTCAGTTTTTTTGTTTCTAGTCATGGTATTTTATTCTAGCCTAAATGTTTCTAAATAACTCTGCTTAACCCTATCTTTTAACGTAAACATTGTACCAATTTTAATTTTAATTTTAATTTTACTGCATTGTTGTCATTATTGTTGCTTGGAGCTTTTCTCCCCGGGCCTCTACTGAAAATGGACATGTATCCAGTTAGACTAGCCCGGTCAACAAATGTAAAATAAAATAAAAAAAAAAAAAATATATATATATATATATATATATATATATATATATATATATATATATATATATATATATATATATCGGAGTGCTACAGAATCCTGAAAGACCAAAATCCTGAGACGATAATCCTGAAAGTTCAAAATACTGATTACTCAAAATACTGAAAACTCAAAATCCTGAAAACATACAGGATACCAGCACTTACTATATTCCGGCACAAGTACATACAGAAATATATTACCCTTCAGCTATATGCAGGGGGCAAACTTCCCTACACTAAGTGCAATCTTGGAGTTGATATATTTAAAAAGTAGAGGGTGTGGGGCGCACAGCCCCCCACATGGGGGGTGCAGGGGGGCTTGCCCCCTGCTTATACTTGGAGAACAGTAATATTGTTTGTGTTTTATTTGTTTCTCTATGTAATTGTGCTGGAATACAGTAAGTGTTGGTATTCTGTGTGTTTTCAGGATTTTGACTTTTCAGTATTATGAGTTTTCAGTATTTTTTTTTACTTTCAAGATTTTTGTCTCAGGATTTTGGGCTTTCAGGATTCTGTATATATATACACACACACACACACACACACACACACACACACACACACACACACACACACACACACACACACACACACACACACACACACACACACACACACACACACACACACACACGTATATATTTCATTCATCACATGCACATACACATTCACATGCAGATTTCTAGTCTTGAGTCAACTTGCAAATAGTTTACTTTTTTATTTATTAACCAGGGCAGAGTACTAATCTCCAGACACCATTTTCAAACTTGGTCAATATGAGTGCTGTTCGATTAAGTGAGTTACATAGAGTCATATAGTTAAGTGAATGGAGGCTGAAAAAATCAAACCTGGGATCACAGAAATGAGTTTACTAACAGCTTTTAGCTGTAATTCTATGCACCAACTGCTAAAGTGAATAAGAAATGATCTTGTACTAACAAATCATAAACTAGCAAATCAGCAGAAAAGGCCCTGCCATTATTCCTGCAGGAGGGACAAGTCCAGCTGTAATATCATTTTTCAGTCTACAAAACAGTTCTCAACACAATATGTTAACAAGTCTCATGTCAATCAAAAAAACACTCGCCCATCCTACATGCACCCATATACTGTCTATGTACATATATATATATGTGTGTGTGTGTGTGTGTGTGTGTGTGTGTGTGTGTGTGTGTGTGTGTGCGTGTGTGCGTGTGTGTAAAATACATGATTTTGTAGCAGAGTGATATGATTTCACTGACTTACTAAATGGGTCTTAATGTCTGTATTGAACACCAATATTAAATGCTTCACTGTGTCAACTTATATGTGCATTTTTGCAGCCAGCACCCTTTTAGGCATGCAGAACAAGCAGCAAGTCATATCTGCACACTGCTATTTGTGTTGCCAAGAACTATAACATAAATATTTTCTGTCTTGCATGATCTGAAGTTTTTACTTAATGTTAATAAAAGAGGTCATATGACACACCTACGAGTCTGATGCCAACTAGAACAAAAACATTGCAGTCCAAATCAAATGCACTCCTTGTGAAAGATGCTACAAGAACATAAAAAACTTTTTGGAACTCCTTGCCACACCTTTTCATCATTTTGACTCAAGGCATGAGTTAATACTTATATGCTTATTGATGCAAAGTGGGAGGATAAGTGTTCTGTGTGTGATTGAGGAGTAACATGAGCAGGAATGGATGTTATTCCAGAATATGTATGTCTTGGAATGATTTCCCTTTTTTATGGTGTAGTTCTTACCGTAGTTGCTGAGCTTGTATGTCATCGAGATCAGTTTGTTTCTCACATATTCACATTTTTCTATTTTTTTTTTTGATGTTTTACATTTGTTTTTAAGGCATGATGTCTTAAGTGTGAAATATTTGTCTTGTAAAAAGAGAAGTATAAATACGTACTGCACTGTTGTATTAGTGTTTGTCTTGTTAGTAAATGTTAATCAGTTTTTCATTGATTATTTTGATTAGGAGGAGTGATTTACTGTTTTTAGACAAAGAGTGGAAAATGAGTTTTATGTGGTCGAGTGGTGAGTAAACATTGTCATGCTGTGGTCACTAATGACAAAAGTAAATATTTGTATGATATGAAGGTTATTAGCAGAATTTTTAGGGATCGGTTTATCAGAAGTGGTAACTAAAGAATATTGAACAGATAAAATTATTGTTGCTGTCTTCTGTTCATTTGGTATAAAGCCTGTTTTGAGGCTGATCTTGAATAGGTTCTATAGGGGATTAGACAATTCATGTTTCCAGCTGATCAATAGGCAGCCTGCTACATTATCTAGTCCCATAAACCATAGATATAGGTCAGTAAACCTTAGAGATGAGTATTGTTTGAAATGTATTGACTATGAGATTCATGTTGTCATGTAATTGAGTAGTATGTTGTTAGTGTGTTTGATTTACAGCATTGCACAGTATGATTCATGACACTGCTCAGAAACTTTGCTGGGCATTTATATATATATATATATATATATATATATATATATATATATATATATATATATATATATATATATATATATATATATATATATATATATATATATATATATGCATGTGGGTCTTTATCAGTTCATCAGAGATTCACTTCAGCGAACCTGACTTCATCAACTCCAAACCACCAAACTTCCACGAACATTCACATCCATAAAATATTTAAGTAGAGAAAGGAAGCAGTTGACCAACAGCACAACTTTGCCCTTTTTCCCACTGTAATGCAGTTTCTGAGTTGGTATATATAGTTGGGGGAGTGTAGTGGGCACAGCCCCCATCTTGGGTGGGTTT
Source organism: Protopterus annectens (assembly GCF_019279795.1). Lineage (NCBI taxonomy): Eukaryota > Metazoa > Chordata > Ceratodontiformes > Protopteridae > Protopterus > Protopterus annectens. Next base: position 1,322,428,659 of record NC_056725.1, on the reverse strand, counting down.
GACATACTGTAGTGTGTGTTCCATTGTGGTACTGGCTAAGTGCTTTCTTCCCCTGGTGAAATCTTTTTTTCAATGTGAACGTTCGCAGAAGTGAAGTCTGGTAGTTTGGGGTTGATGATGTCAGGTTCTCTGAAGTGAATCTCCAATGAACTGATATAGACCTATATATATTGGGAGTAATTGTTAGAAGTTTAATGAAGATTGATTTATGACTCCACAGAAGTAAGCAATACCAGGGAGTGTCGAAATTAAATTCTGGCACCTTTAATAAGAGCTCCCTTAATTATTCTTTCTCACTGTGTAAAACAAACACTATCAGTTGATGTTCTTGCACTAATTGTTTACTCTTTATTGGTTTATTTGTTGCTCATCTTTGCAATGCTGTTTATATTTGAGACTTATTTGTGTTTTTAGAGTGGAACCCAGCCACTGAGGATGCACAAGCCAGTGCATTTCTTTGTGCTGGTCCCAAGCCCGGATACATGGGGAGGGTTGTGTCAGGAAGGGCATCTGGCGTAAAACTTTGCCGAAACATTTCATGCAGACACCAAGAAAAAATTTTATACCAGATCAGTCGAGGCCCGGGTTAACAACGACCGCCACCAGTACTGTTAGCCTACAGGGTGCTGGCAGAAATTGGGCTACTGTTGGCCAAAGGAGGAGAAGAGGCAGAAGACATGGCCAAAGGTGGGAAGAGAGGAGAAAGGCTAGGACTGTGGTAGTGAGGGTCGGAACTTTGAATGTTGGCAGTATGACTGGTATAGGGAGAGAGCTAGGTGATATGATGGACAGAAGGAAGGTTGGTATATTGTGTGTGCAAGAGACCAGATGGAAGGGGAGTAAGGCTAGGTGTATCGGAGGTGGGTTCAAATTGTTTTATCATGGTGTGGATGGGAGGAGAAATAGCGTAGGAGTTATTCTGAAGGAACAGTATGCTGAGAGTGTTTTGGAGGTGAAAAGAGTGTCGGATAGAGTGATGTTTATGAAGCTGTAAATTGATGGTGTAATGATGAATGTTATTAGTGCGTATGCTCCACAAGTTGGGTGTGCAATGGATGAGAAAGAAAAATTTTGGAGTGAATTGGATGAAGTGGTGATGACTGTTCCCAAAGGTGAGAGAGTGGTGATTGGAGCAGATTTCAATGGGCATGTTGGTGAAGGGAACAGAGGGGATGAGGAAGTGATGGGTAGGTATGGTGTTAAACAAAGGAATGCAGAAGGTCAGATGGTAGTGAATTTTGTGAAAGGGATGGACATGGCTGTAGTGAATACATATTTTAACAAGAGGGAGGTGCATAGGGTGACATATAAGAGTGGAGGAAGATGCACACAGGTGGATTATATCTTATGTAGGAGGGCCAGTTTGAAGGAGATTGGAGAATGTAAAGTGGTGACCGGAGAAAGTGTAGTTAGGCAGCGTAGGATAGTGGTTTGTAGGGTGACGTTGGTTATCAAGAAGAAGAGGGGGAATGTGAGGGCAGCACCAAGGATCAAGTGGTGGAAATTGAAAAAGGGTAATTGTGAGGTAGAGTTCAGTGATGAGGTAAGGCAGGCACTGGGTGGCAGTGAAGAGTTACCAATTAGCTGGCTAACTACAGCAGAGCTAGTAAGGGAGATGGCTAGAAAGGTGCTTGGTATGACATCTGGACAGAGGAAGGATGACAAGGAGACATGGTGGTGGAATGAGGAAGTACAGAAGAGTATACAGAGAAAGAGGTTGGCAAAGAAGAAGTGGAATTGTCAGAGTGATGAAGAAAGTAGACAGGAGTATAAGGAGATGAGGTGCATGGCAAAGAGAGAGGTGGCGAAGGCTAAGGATAGGCATATGAAGAGTTGTATGAAAGGTTGGACACAAAGGAGGGAGAAAAGGACCTGTACCAATTGGCTAGACAGAGGGACTGAGCTAGGAAAGATGTGCAGCAGGTAAAGGTGATAAAGGATAATGAGGGAAACATACTCACAAGCGAGGAGAGTGTGTTGAGGAGATGGAAAGAGTACTTTGAGAGGTTGATGAATGAAGAGAATGAGAGGCAGAGAAGGTTGGATGATGTAGGGATAGTGAATCATGAAGTACAATGGATTAGCAAGGAGGAAGTAAGGATAGCTATGAAGAGAATGAAGAATGGAAAGGCTGTTGGCCCAGATGACATACCTGATGAAGCATGGAGGTGTTTAGATGAAATGGCAGTGGCATTTTTAACCAGATTGTTTAATGAAATCTTGGAAAGTGGGAGGATGCCTGAGGAATGGAGAAAAAGTGTTTTGGTACCGATTTTTAAGAATAAGGGTGATGTGCAGAGCTGTAGTAACTACAGAGGGATTAAATTGATCAGTCACTGCATGAAGTTATGGGAAAGAGTAGTGGAAGCAAGGTTAAGAAGGGACGTGATGAGCAGTGATCAGCAGTATGGTTTCATGCCAGGAAAGAGCACTACAGATGCGATCTTTGCTCTGAGAGTGTTGATGGAGAAGTACAGAGAATGTCGGAAGGAGTTGCATTGTGTTTTTGTAGACTTAGAGAAAGCATATGACAGGGTGCCTAGAGAGGAGTTGTGGTATTGTATGAGGAAGTCAGGACTGTCAGAAAAGTATGCAAGAGTGGTACAGGATATGTACGAGGGTAGTGTGACAGTGGTGAGGTCTGTGGTGGGAGTGACAGATGTGTTTAAGGTGGAGGTGGGGTTACATCAAGGATCAGCTCTGAGCCCTTTCTTATTTGCAATGGTGATGGACAGGTTGACAGACGAGATCAGACAGGAGTCCCTGTGGACTATGATGTTTGCAGATGATATTGTGATCTGTAGTTAGAGTAGGGAACAGGTGGAGGAGACCCTGGAGAGATGGAGATATGCTCTAGAGAGAAGAGGAATGAAGGTCAGCAGGACTAAGACAGAATATATGTGTGTGAATGAGAGGGAGGATAGAAGAATGGTGAGGATGCAAGGAGTTGTGGTGGCGAAGGTGGATGAGTTTAAATACTTGGGGTCAATAGTTCAGAGTAACGGTGAGTGTAGAAGATAGGTGAAGAAGAGAGTACAGGCAGGATGGAGTGGGTGGAGAAGAGTGTCAGGAGTGATTTGTGACAGACGAGTACCTGTAAGAGTGAAAGGGAAGGTCTACAAGAGGGTAGTGAGACCATCTATGTTATATGGGTTGGAGACAGTGTCATTGACAAAAAGGCAGGAGTTTGAGCTGGATGTGGCAAAATTAAAGATGTTAAGATTTGCACTGGGTGTGACGAGGGTGGACAGGATTAGGAATAAGTATATTAGAGGGTCAGCCCAGGTTGGAAGGTTTGGAAACAAAGCCAGAGAGGCACGATTACATTGGTTTGGACATGTGCTGAGGAGGGATGCTGAGTATATTGGGAAAAATATGCTAATAATGAAGCTACCAGGTAACAGGAAAAGAGGAAGGCCTAAGATAAGGTTTATGGATGTGGTGAGAGAGGACATGCAGGTGGTTGGTGTGACAGAGCAAGATGCAGAGGACAGGAAGAAATGGAAACAGGTGATCTGCTGTGGCGACCCCTAACAGGAACAGCCGAAAAAAGATGATGATGATTTGTGTTTTTAGAGCGGATATTCTTTAACTGTATAAATTATCAAGCATCCATATTTGTGCAGAAAACCATTGCATTTGCTTTCACTTATCACCAGGCAGTGCTGCAGGATCAATTTTACTTCATTTTTACTATGCAGTCTCTTTAAAACTAGATCTACATTAATTATTGGCCATCATAGTTAATATCTCAAATAGCCTATTTAATTTTATCATCTGCTTTACACCAGTTATTGTGTAGGAATAATTTGAATAGTTTGAATACTTCTAATGCTGTTTAATGGTTTTAAGTAAAGCAGGGCTTTGGGATATGGCATACTATCCACAAGGAATTGCAAGATGGCCACCAATTCACATCTGAACAAAGAACTTCCTGTATATCTCTTTGCATAATATACGTATTTGGGTATATTATGCAAAGGTAGGTAATGTGCACCCTGTGATATTAGCTAGTAATTTCAGAAATATCTGCATATATTTGTGGTGCCTGTTGCTGTGTACAGGGCGTGTTGTCTTTGTCTTTTATTTTGTAAGTAAAGTAAGTAAGCAAGAGATTGATTGATTACATCTACTTTAAAGTTTCTGTATTAGTTGGAAAGACACAAATCAATCCCTGCAGCATTGCATAGCATCCTTTGAAAATGTGGTTTAACATATGGTGTCATTGATCTCTAAAATTTGAAAGACTGGTAGAATCCATGTCCCTGACCTAATCATACTGAACAAAATGGGGTAAAGGAGCTTTGAATTTTGCTACACTTACTTTGCTCCTGAATTTTCTTTGCTGGACATGTTCTCTCATTTTTTCATGGTCAATTTTTAATATAGTCCTTTCTAACATCTATACTGCTGTCCAGTGTTTACTTTCATATGCTCAAATCTGTTTTGAATTGTTCCCACAGCAAGCCTGTCTTCTTACAATATTTTGCTACTTATACCATCTAAAGCTCACATTATTGTACAGTTTTCATCTTTACATGTTCAAGTATAACGGAATTTTTCCCATAATAGGCCTGTCTTCTCACATTCTTTTTCTTCTAATTTAATGTGGTCCCATCTAAAATACAAGCTGTTGTCCAGTTTTCATCTTTAGATATTCGTACTGCTGTGCTACATTTGCATGTTCTGTGCTACATTTGCATGTTCATCTGTTGGTTTCCACTTTTGGATTCATGTTGTGCCTTCCAAACCTCAGAAGCATATGACTTAAGGCATAGGTGGTTAGTTATTATGATTCACTCTATTAATGCTCCTTTATGTTTTGGACAGTAGAATTGCTGGTACTGAAAGTACAATAGAGTGACTTTGGGCGGTTAGACTAAAGAGCTCCAATATCTAAAAGAAAACCCAAGCTGTATGCATGCCTGACCTCCAGTACCTGAAGAAAAGCACCATCATTTTCTGCCTGCCATTGTTCACAGAACCTGCTTTATGCATTCTGGATTATACGTCATCATCCTCTTGACTTTGTAAGTTATCATAAGATCCTAACACAACTAATCTAAACTATTCATTTTGTGTTTATCTAAAAGATTTGTATTTTTCAGCAAATCCATGCAAAATCCAAAATTTATAACAAATGTATCTTTCTTCTTTCTTATTTCTTTATGTCCCATCAGCCCTGAAAACATCAAAATACAAGAGTGAAGCTGAACATAATAATGTCTTGCCAGCAAATGTGATTATGACATTTACTATCACCAAACTCCCTTTGAAAGCCATTTTGGTAAAGGATACTTGGATATTCTAATGGCCACTATATCACCTTACAAACTTGCAAGATGCAGCAAACTATCAAAGTCTCTTCATAGTCTATCACTTTGTTATACTTTATCCAAATATTTATGGTTCTAGTGCTCTGGTTGGAATGGCCCCATATCCTAATTGGGAATATAATTAAAATTCATGATATCGGTACTAGATTTTTGCTAATGATAGTCTCTTCAAGCCTTTAGTATAACCAGATATGCCTCCATCTGTAAATTATATTACATTACAAGTATTTGTTGCAAATTTACATATGCTTGATATTTTTTTATTATTTCATTTGCTCCCAGTTCTGAGTACCCTTTGTTCCTTGTTGCTCAAATGTCTTCTCACAGAGTTTGATATTTTAGAATTTGATGTCTCTCAGTCCATGGAACACTATAATTATTAAATGAGATTATTTCAGTCATCAGTGCTACTTCTCATTTTTTTCTATATTGACAATGCCTAGTTTTCTGGCTTCTTATTGTCTGACTTAACGTTTGGTATTGGATAATCACATGTCATCATTACTGCACCACTGCTGGCCTTTTTTGTAGCTCATGTTTTCAGTATTTTGTGACTACCTGTATATAGTAACATTTGCAGAGTCTTATAGCAGCATTGCCATGTTATACAGTGCTTCAGAATACACATCATCAGCCATATGTGTAGCTTCTATTACGGAAGAGCAAAACCAGGTCACTCGGGTTGTACTTCCTCACTTACAAATCCTCAAAAGCTGTCTATTACACACAGAGTAATAGGACAGCTCATAACAAGTCTTTTTTTTTTTTTTTTTTGCAGAGGGGCACCTCATATTCTCCCAAGCTTGCACATAACAACTCCACAGTCACAGAACATTAGAAAAGATAGAAACTCCTATGTCAGAGTATATGCCAGTCTTAGACAATCTGCTGTTTCATTCTAATAATGCATTAACAAATGATTTCTGAGATTTAACATGTTAAAGATGCACATGGAAACCTAAATGTATTACAATCACTGCCAAGGAGCACAGCTATTTATAATTATTCTACAGATTCTTTTTTCTGTAGATATTGTAAAATATTATTATATATTTCTATATCTCAAGCTTGATAACCAAACTTTCACATTTACGCTCACCTTTCCTTAAACATTCATAGATCAGATCTTCATCAACATATAGTCAACATAGCAATTCTCTGCATTTCCACTATAACTGTGTGCTTTACATTTTTCTTTTCTTCTGATCATGATCTTTATATTATTCCTTTGCTTTATTAAAACTGTCCCTGGGATTCACGAAGCTCCATGCAAGAATAAGACTATTCTAGCAAGGAGTGGTTCATGTGCAATTAGAATAGCAATGTGCCTTGCATATGCATGAAGGCATGCTGCTGTTTAATCTAAATGGACATGAACCATGAAGGAGTGCAGGGGGCGTGTTTCAGCAGTACCTGCATATGTAACATGCCCCCTTCACTCAGAAAGTGCTGTATGGCACTTTGTGACACAGACGAGTGTCAATGTACATAATATTAGAGCCTGGCTCTAATATTATGTACTAAACCAGTGTCTGCAGACACTGAAATGTATGCAGTCAACATTTCAATGTCTGCGAACACTGAAATAAAAATAAAAAAAAACACAACCACACCTAGAAGGCAGCAGCCTTCAAGTGCACCCCCCCAAATTTATGCAGTCTTGCCCTACATGCATGGAAGCAGTAGGGCAAGAGAAAAGTAATAAAAATACAAAAAAATTTACTTTTTTTTCATTAAATAAAACCGAAATTTAAGCGGTGCACATCTTGATTGCGCAGCATGCTTCTATGCTTAATCTGGCTTAAATCCTGAAAATGATAGACAAGTGCTACTGTGATAGAAAATGTCATCAAGCTGCTGTACCACAGTGGTACTGCCATTGTTTAGCATGTAGAACATGCTCCGTTTGAATCCCCCCTCTGCTAATTTATTTAATAAATTTTTAAGGAATTTGAATGATAGATGTCAGTCATATGGCTTATGTATAGCACAGTATAGGTAGGAATATGTAAAATGTAAATGTAAAAAATAATTTATAAATTTATTGAAAAAAATAGATTTAAGCAATGCTTTGCTAGTGCAAGCATTGCTTATATGCTTTCAGTTGTGCTTATCTAGTGTAAGCATTGCGCTGCGGATTTGAGCGCAGCATAGTTCAGCATATTAAAACCGGCCAATCAAGAAAAAGTGTTGGAAAACTGCCCTATTTAAACCGCACAGGTGGGAATACAGCCATAACCATTTGGGATTGCTCACAGCAGGACCAAAATGTCAGGTGTGGGTGAAGATGTTTGCTTCTGAGACCAACACTGGGGCATCCAGGAGTCCAGGGTCATAGTAAAAAACTATGAGGCCAGAATGCTGCAGGGCTAGTACCAGGGGTCCCAATACATAGTGAAGGCCTGGGACTAGCTTGCATGTGATCTCACCAGTGCCACTGGCATACCCTGGACTGGTGAGCAGGTATGTCACCACCACAATGACCTGAAGTGGAGGCTGGGTGCATTCTTGGACCAGTGGATCCAAGAAGCCCGAGCTGTCTGTATATATAATTGCGCTGTAAAAGTCAGGAATAAATGCCTGTGTCGGGCTGTCAGCGTTACAATGGAGCATTTTCAGGTGCTGTGTAATACAGATGTCAGTAGCAAACAAGGTACAATATGCAGGAGAGGAATAGTAGAATATGTATGAGTGTGTCTGAGTAAACCTGCCAAGAAAATGCCATGTCAGGGCTACCGAAAAACATTCCCCTGTGCAGATCATGCAGGAATAGTAATTGTGGATGTCTGAGTTGTACACATATATGTATGTCAGACTAATAAAGGTGATCCCAAACACTGGTGTGTGTCATATCAGTTGTACCTGAAAAATAGAAATGTGTATGTCCTGCAAAATGCATTAACTGGGGTGAATTGATTTAGCACTGCTTGTCTGCATACTTTAGAATAAGCATGTCAAATAACTGAAAAAAACAACAGTACATATTTCCATCAGAATGTGTTGTACTTGTGTGTCTGCCAGCATCGTCCTGTGTTACCCTTTCAATTTCAGCTGTATATAGCTGTGAATGTACTGAAAAATGTATAAGGCTAACAGGTGCAGACTTAAAACCTACACTGTTTACTCAGGAATCTAAATTGCAGTATGTAGTTGTAAAACAGTCAAATGTGCAATCCAGCTAATGTACACATGTTTCTCAAACACTGACACCAATGTCTGTTGTGTATGCATAATTTGTACTGAAAATGGGAAACAAATAATGCAACATTTGATAAGAAAAGTACTATGCACAAAAATATGTACTAGATTGAAATGTCACAAACAACACACAACACCACCACCCTAGTAGCTCAGTCTGATAAGGACTAGCCTGTAGTTCAATTTTGCAGACACACCACAGTTCGAATCCACTGATATATATATATATATATATATATATATATATATATATATATATATAGATATATATAAATAAAAATATATATATATATATATATATATATATATATATATATATATATATATAAAACTGTGTATTGCTTTCGCACATTGGATCCACGCTCTGAACCTCTCACTGCAAAACATCTGACCAAAGTCACTGTTACTGGGGGTGAAGGGGCCCAAAATAAGTATCACTTGTAAGTATTGACATGAACCTGACTTCAGGTGACAGGATCCTGTCTGTGCGCGCTCCCAGGGGGAGGACGAGCACCATCCCTGAGGTGGTTCCAACTGAAGGTAGTGCACGACCAGCAGATGAAGAGGTCCCAGGTTGGGTCTCAGACATGCTGTGGCCTGGTAACATGGCCAGATGAGGTGGGAGAAGTGGTTCTGCTAGGAACAGCCTTCCCAAACACACTTTCGTGTCACAGTTTTAGAACATATGTTGGTAGTAATAGTCAACACAATCCAGGATTAGTTATTAACCCAAAACACCAGATTTGGAGCAGTTGCATAGCAAACAGAACACAAGCATATATGGAACCACAGTGGCCATTATAATGGCATGCAGGCTACATTGTTAGCAACAGGTCACCAATGATAGTGTTTCAACATGGAACATGAATGGAAACACATTTCAATATTTGTTGCACAATAGGATATATGTCCCACAGTAGGTTTGGTGTAGACATGCCCATTGATTTGTGTGTTCAGATGATTGTAGCAGATATGGTGGGGGTGAAAGAGAGATGTCAATTGACAACTATTATATCCTTGTAGTATGAGTTCCTCAGACCATTTTTTCGTCTTTATGTTTTCCAGGTACTATGTCAAGAGAGTGCCATCCAGTGTATACACCCCAGGAAAATGACATCCTCATAAACTACCTGGTGCAGCACAACCAAACCCTCTTTGGGCATACAGCCCATGACCTGCAGAAGAGGACTGCTCTGTGGAATGAGCTCATCCACAGGGTAAACGAAGTTGGCCTGCAAAACCACAGTTATGAGCAAGTGCAACATCGATGCACTAACCTAATCCGCCATGCCCATCAGCATGCTGCTACAGTTAGGAGGGACCAGCTAACCACAGGTGGGGGTCATGCCATGCAGCTCCCACTGAAACTTGCTGAGGAGCTTCTCCCCAGCCTTGGGGCACCCGCCCACCAGGCAAGCCAAGAACCTGCTGATAGCATTATGGAGGTGGGTGCTACCCACACAATGGACGAGGAGCATGCAGGTAAGGCTCCAGGGCACATTAGTACACCACTGTTGCTTCTCCATCTTCATCCGGAAGGTATCTTCATGCATATGTCAGATAACATAGTCTGTTGCTGCAGTGTAGTAATGAACAGATGTGCATAATCTCTAGTATTGTGGGTTTGTACTGTTTATAGGTTCATAGGTAGGTACTAGGCTATCTGCCCAAAGGCATTTATAAGCCTAGCCGGAATGTGTTGGCTTTCGCCACCCCCTTAGATTAGTTCCCTGTGCCTCTGTCCAGCAGATCCACTGAAGGGATTCCCGGGGTAAACTTCCTTTTCCCCATCCACTTGTCAAAGTTTCTCTTGAAGAGTGTTAGTGAGGAGCTCTGCCTAATGTAGATTGGAATCTTGTTCCAGAGCATGGGAAGTCTCTGGGACAGGTATTTATCCCTCCAGCATGTCCTATTTATTGTTGTGGTGAGGTTTAGATCCCTAGAGTGTGTGGCTTGAGGGGATATGGTTTTCTTTAGGTGGAGCATGTCCATCAATTCTGGGTTGGATATGGCCTTGTATGTCAGGCAGAGATCACCTCTGAGTAGGCGTTATGCAACCGAGTACAGCTGGAGTTTCTTCATTCGAGCTGCATAAGGCATCTGTTTGAGGCCAGTGATCCTCTTGGTGAGGTACTTCTGTGGACTTTCCAGCTGTTGCAGGTGTCTTGTAAGGTACATCCCAAATGGGACATTGTACTCTATGATGGGTCTGATGAGTGATGCGTAGAGGAGCACAATGACCTCTTTTGATCTGGATGCAAACCCTTTTGTGATTAGGTGGGCCACATAGAAGGATTTTCTAACCAATTTGGCAATGTGATTATCAAAGGAAAGATTACTATCTACTTGGGTCCCCAGAACCCTTATTTCATCTTCCGTATTTAGGGGGCTACCACCTATGTGGTAATTTATGGGTACTTTGTTTTTTCTAAAGGGGATGACTATGTACTTTTTGGCATTTAGCTTGAGGCCATGGTTTTGACACCAGGTATCTGTCTCATTGAGACCCATTTGGAGGATGTCTGTGTCAGACAGAGAGTCAGTTACAACCCCTAGATTGCAGACATCTGTGAACTTGGTCAGCCATAGTCCTCCTGTGCTTGCCTGTACCTCGGAGAGTATATGCCGAACAGGAGGGGGTCCTAGGACTGAGCTCTTGGGAATGCCACTTGTAACTGGTTTAGAGTCAGACCTAGCTCCTGCAACTCTTACCATGTGAGTTCTGTTTGTGAGTCAGTTGGCAACCAATCTCATGATGTAGGGGTTTATGTTCAGGCTGGTAAGCTTGTCTATAATACCAGAATGGGGAATGGTGTCAGAAGCCTTTGTGAGGTCTAGGTAGGCTGTGTGGACCACCTTCCCCTCATCTATAGCCTTGGTAACTGTCTCAAAGAAGTCCACCAGGTTTAGGAGGCATGATCTGCCCTTAACAAAGCCGAACTGGGTAGGGTTCAGTGTTTGGAGATTCCCAATGTCTCTGTTAATGAGATCCATGATGATGCACTCTGTAGCCTTGCAGACCAAGCTAATCAGGCTTATAGGGCGATAGTTTCCGGGGTCTGTTGTGGCTCCACCTTTGTGGAGTGGAATAACCATTGCTGTATGCCACTCTATGGGCACATAGCCTGTGGAGAGGCTGAGGTTGAACAGTGTTGCTGTACTGAAATGCTGCTCCCACCCTGCACCAATGCCACAGGTGTGGCTACTGACATCACATCTCTCACACAACTATGTAGGTCCCTCTGATATACCTCTGGGGCAGCAGCCTGTAGCTGGTGAGTATGGTTTTATTTTGATCAGGATTGCCAATACACTGGCCATGGTATTTGCCATGCACACATTTAATACACCTACCCATAATGCATGATGTACATGTTCACTTAGTGTTGCTGTTAACTGCACTGCATCACAGTGGTCACCATGGTGGCATATCTGAATGGTATGTAAGAGTCCTGCAGTATAACTAACAACTTGTCAGTGCAGGATGTGTGGACAGAGATGAACATAATGGTGGGACAAATGGCCTACAGTAGGGAAATGTCTGAAACATTACCCTTATACAGTGTCTACAACACTGTATATACCACTATTACAATGGCAACTGTTACAAATCTACACAACGGCATATCACAATATCACATTCCACAACTTTTACAACCTGTAATTTGATTCTAACATGAGCAATGAATGTGTAATATGGCATCTTATATTAGGACAACAAATATGGGGAATACATACCTTAACAAACACTGGAAGCATATGTGTGCACACACTCCAAATAGCATATTGTGGAAGCAGATTTTGAGGTACTGACAGCAATCACTCTTCATTAGTACGCACCTTCCATCAAGTACAGGTCCTCAATGTCATACCAAGTAATGGTTTGCTGTCCAAGAAGTATGCCCATTACATTTGCCCACTCACTTGCAACAGAGGCAGCCATGGCTTGCACACATCTTACAAACCATGGAATGGATCCCATATCCAAAAGGTAGCACTCAGGAGTGGGAGATGTAGCCTTAACACACCATTGCATATACCATGGCAAACAGTGCAGACAGTCATGTATGTTACAATGATGTATGGGACAACAGTAATGTAGAAAATAAACAGATGGCCATCCAAGACAGATGATGACACATTGTAAACTGGCCATGGAGGCTGCATAGAAACATGCTGTAACACTGAGGGACTTGCAGGAATGTCTAGCAAGTACTGCCTGTGCAGTACCTGTGTTGACAATTGCATGGAGTCTGCATAAGTGTGGCTTATGGGTTAGGGTAATCACATGGAAGAGTTGTTCCACAGGAAACATCATCCAGGGCTCTCTACAGGTAGCATATGCATAACATCAAAAGTCTCCCAAAGGCATGTGTTGCAATGTGTAATGGTGTACCACGAACAAGGCTGAAACCTACAGACAGTATTAATAAAGATACATGTGCTGCACAAGCAACACCTCACTCCACCTCAGGCCCACCATCCCCATCTTTACGTTGCTGGTGCCAGTATACACCTTTAGGTTTGCTGTTCATTAGCAGGAACTAAGCTGGTAGACATGGCGGTGTGTATTTGGGACACTGCAAAATGACACTCATGTGTGGCATATACTTGTCAAGCATCTTCAAAAAGGCTGAGGATGGGGAGGGGTGTCATCCTGAAACACAACAGTGAAAAGAAGCATACATTCAAAGCTCGCTAAGAATGGCTGTATCTGAACACAGTCAAGGTCATGAATTGTGCCAGACATAACCCTGATTCTACAGTAATAGTGAAGGCACTGTGTGACCTTCAGGGGCTGTGCGCATGATTTGATCTTGCAGTCTAGCACAGTTGGGGGACATTTGTACAGCGGAGTGACCAAATAATGACAAGTGCAGATGGGCCATGCTAGTACACCCCTTCCAGGAATAGTGACTGCTGTAGTTCACTTAGCAGGTGCTGCAACAAACCATCGTATTATGTTTGTGCACACTTATACAACCCACATATTGTATGCATCTCAATCAGCATCAGCACAACTAACACTTTTGTTTGATATTGCATTTAATTGCACAGTTCATATGTCACACGTATGTAATGTTAACATAATCAGTATTGTGGCCCTATGGCATATCAGGGAAGAGGGTGACATGTCAATAAGGGTGTGTACACTCCTCATAGCCACAGTAAGCTTTGAAGGTTGTCAGTATAATTGTATTTTATTGCTTATACATGCACTGCTGATAATGAGATCTGCAAATCAGACATCAGGCATTCAGTATTGGCATCTGTCCTCATATCATCCCAGGTGTGTATCAGACAAACACATAGGGGCTGTGAGCAACAGAGCAAACATAACTGCCACACATATACACATTCAGCAATGGTGTAAACACTCCTGAGGTGTGGTGCACAGTATGTGCCAGGGTGCTGAGCAGGTGCACAGCAATACTGTGTACATGTGTGCAGTGTGTTACAGGGGAAGGGGCATCACCTCCTAACACAACTCATGCATCACAGAGATGTATAGTGTTGGTAACAGGGATTGAGTATAGTTGCAGTGCATGCTGTTGAGTGCCATATGTCATGCATGTTGACAGTTGGGTAATGAGAGGTCTGTGTAATATCTTTGGGCCACCTCATCTGTAAGTGTGTGTGTGTGTGTGTGTGTGTGTGTGTGTTGTGTGTGTGTGTGTGTGTGTGTGTGTGTGTGTGTGTGTGTGTGTGTGTGTGTGTGTGTGTGTGTGTGTGTGAGTGAGTGTAAAGGTAAGCAATGATGTACAGGTCTTAAAGTACGTATTTTGTTTTCCCCTCACAGGTGGCAATGTGGGTCAGGGTCCCTCCGGCAGGCAAACTGATGTTAGTGTCCATAAAGACTCTGATAATGATGATAGGTCTGGTGAGGCACAGGCGGGGTTTGTCAGGGGCTGAAGCTGTGCCATCGGTTGACATCCCACTGTTATTCAACCCATCCCCGCAGACAGTCACATTGCCTATACATACCTCATCACAAGTGGCCATAGATGAGGGACAGTTGGTTGGTGGTGGCATAGGACAGGACAGTGTGGTGACCATGGCAAGTGTGTCTGGACACAGCAGCCATAGCTGGATGACTGGCGAGGTACCACACAGGCAGATGTACAGGGATGCTCGTAGGAGGGCTGCTGGCCATCATGACCCTGGCAGAAGTGCCACAGCAGGTGTCAACACATGCATGTTTCTGGCCGTCATGGAGGCACAGGCATGTATGGAATGTTATACCAGACAGAGCCTTAGGCTCCAGAGGGCTACTCATTCTGCTATCAGCAACATCCGTGATCTTGCAGGTGCCCACCATTATTTTGCAGAGGTCCTGGATAGACGGTTCGGTGAGATGGTGGGAATCCTCGACTGTGCAATGTCTGTGTTCATGCATATGGTGGGAGTAGGGTGACAGTCACATGGATGTGGGTCAGCAACACCAACAGGTGGAGGTCTATGTGGATGTACAACAAATCACAGCCACTCCCATAGTGGCAGTACCAGCACCAGCACTGCAAGGGGATGCTGTCCACACTACAACATAGCAGGCCATGTGCACGTGGCCCTGGCTGGTCCCAACAGGGACCCAGATCCAGTGGACATTTGTCATCCTCAGAGGACAGTGCCCTATCTGGCCTTATATCTAGTAGTGCCCGTGGAACCCCTGGTAGGCACAGTTCTTGTGTCTGTGACCAGAGATGGTGAACTGTACACCCTGTCATGTACGGTCTGCAGATGTCCAAAAAAACCCTATATAGGGCAGCCACATGGCAGAACTGTGTGCATGCATACAAACACATATCACCAACACAGCTAGGGCAACCCCATACCTACACACACCACATCTGCACAGCCCAATGAATAATGAAATCCCCTAACACACACACATATGATGTCAATCAAACATCTCAGCCTGGGTCTCTGGCAAACCCACAATACACCCTGTGCATATGATGATACCTCTGCCACATCCCCGCCATCCATAACATCGATGCAGGAACAGGCTGATATGTTTCTGATGCACAGGGTGAATGTAGTAAGGTCAGGTGTACCAATGTAATGCTAACATGTTTTCAGCAGGAACGTTTAATGCTTACATGCCAGGATGTGTAGCTGTCCAGCCATGATGCATTATAGCTGTTTTTATCAATGACTGATTGTGGTCTGCATAATGTATTCACTTTGTGTTGTAGGTGTCTATGTGTCAACAGGATGTTGGTCTGCTGTTGTTTCCTACAATGGGTATGGCACTGTGGGGACACCTTGACTGTGCCATATCCTGGGTACAGCTGAACACAAGTAGCAGGTCTGTATAACAGTTTATGCATGTGCCACATGGCCGATAGGTTTGAGGGGTGTATACAGGTGAGTGCATGGTGGCTGATGTCAGCAGCCCTTCTACAATGGACAATATTTAGTGTACTGGGTGGCACACACCACATGTTTGTATATAACACACACACAGAGGTTGTGGTGTTGATGCAATACACAGAAAATACTGTACACATGGATGCACTTACATTTGCAGTGAACCCATTTTAGCCTATGTAATTCCA
Source organism: Protopterus annectens (assembly GCF_019279795.1). Lineage (NCBI taxonomy): Eukaryota > Metazoa > Chordata > Ceratodontiformes > Protopteridae > Protopterus > Protopterus annectens. The sequence continues at coordinate 1,322,412,566 of NC_056725.1, read as the reverse complement.
CCAAGACAAAATAGGCAAAACACCACATCACTAAATAATCAGTCAGTAGTTTAATGTCATTGACGATGGCACTGCTAGGGTATATGTCCCCTTCCCCAATGCAGTGCAATCCTGGAGTTGGTAAACATATGTGTGCTGGTGTGGGTGGCACAGCCCTTCACTTTGGAGGGTGAGGGGTGGTGTAGAACCACACATAGTGTGATTGACAACTACTTAACCTGCTAACATAAATTGTACAGTATTACTGCCGGCTAAGCAGGGGGATGCACACAAAAATAACCCCAATGAGGGTGGCTGTGTCCACAGCATCCACACCCAACTATATATGCCAACTCCAGTATCACTGTACAGCTATACAGTGGTGAAGATGGCATTTACACATCTACTACTAGTTTTGATGGAATGAATTTCCACTAGATGATACCTTTGAAATGTTAGCAATTGCCAGTCAGTTCTCAGACAGTTGACCTCCTGGGACATGTATTTTCTGCAAACTGAAGTAGATCCCTTCACACACAAACACACACACACACACACACACACACACACACACACACACACACACACACACACACACACACACACACACGTGTTTCGCAATACTGGGTGTAGAACCCCTTCCTAGGTACTTCTTGCTACTAATGTGTTTGGCCTTAATTGCATACACCACACAGCTTTTAGGATGAGGTGTGTACCGAGTTTCTTGTTAAGTGAAGAACATCACCAGGCCTTGTACAGTATGGTAATAGGGATGTACTGGTTGTTAATGAGCAATACATAGTGTGACATACTGTCATATACACATTGTTAAACACATAACAGTCATAAACACATCTGAGAGACCTAGGTTTATCAGTGCTAACTACACTGTCAGTGAGTCCATTCTGTTACAGATAATTTGCACACGGAACTTGCATCATTGAGCTGGATAGTGTAATCAGTTACCTGTATGGTTGATGGTGACAGTGGTCCTCATACAGTGGACCTTGGGACATGTACTGGTGGTACCATGGTGTAAAGACAGTATACCCAGTACCCACACCCCATATTGGATATTTTACTCACTGAAACCCATGATAATACTCTCACATACCCACAATCACACATTGACCAGGACTGCAATACAATCCCTGGTCTATCTCATCAGTGCTACTACAGGGATATGCATCTATTGCACATGCCACAGGGATAGTAGGGTGATGGTTTGTAATGGTTCTCCTACTGTCAGTAACATCGCTATCCCTTATACTGTATGGCAAGGTATATTGTATTTGGAGAATATGGCCTCAGAATATTGTATCCTACAAATATACACACTTGCACACATACACACACTTGCCAGGACTCAGAGGATAACCCATGCCTATCTATCCATTTGTACAACAGTGTTGTGCTGGTACTGCAAGCTCCAGGTAGCCCATAGGGTGAAGAGTGTAACACGGTACACTTAATGTCCATTACAGCAGCCATTTCTAACTATGGCAATGGGGGTGTAGTGGGTGAGAAAGCCCTCAGGGCATTATCAACTACAAGTTTATAAACACACAGACACTGTTATTCTCAGTAATGCACACTGACACATTTGTCAGTACTGGGGTCCAAAGGTGCAGGTGTTCTTAGGTGTGTACCAGGATATTTTCCATGGAGATATGAGAAGAGTAGGGGATGTGGGTACAGTGGTATCATGCCTCCTGATGTTTGTCAGCAGGCCATCTATCAACTGATGCCATGTGAGTGATCCTAAGGGAAAAGTTAAATGCAACATCAAATCATCTGGTTGCCTCTTTCAGATGGCCAGTGAGGTGCTACAATTGACAAGTATGCAACATACATAACATAACATAACATGGTCAGTGTCTGTGTTGGAGACCTGTACCCAAGCATGTTCTTTTGACTGTGGTAGTGTAGTTGAGTTATCCATGGCATGTGGTGCATACTTGGTGGGGTTACCTAGCTGTGGCATTCATAACACAGCTGGGCAGACATATCAGTGTCAGTCAAGCATAGACTGCCTGTAAGCAGTCAAGATGGATACCTGACATCTGCACATCTGCACAGAGGACAGACATACATGAGCTAACCAAGCGGTTATGCATTAGGATGCATGTTTGGACAGATACACGTCTGACACTGATAGGTATGCTATTACTTCATGACAGCAGCCCTCTATGACATAATAGTCTACAGTTAATATCCACATATAAGATCAATATCCAGTAGCAAATGCTTAATAACACACATCTCACACACCAAGAACATGATGGTCAGTACTCAGAGTCCATCTTTGCATGCAGGGATTTTGGTTCCAGTACTACAGTCTGCAATCTACTCTTACCTGAGAAAGCACTGTTAACAGTAGTAATGTAATGATACACTACATGCCAGTGTGACTGCATATAACCTGAGATACTACCCGTATATGAAACACATTCAAATGGAAAAGATTGTTGTACAAGCCATATATACTCAGGTGTCCCAGACAGTAGACTCACACCCCTTGCTACTGTAATGATACCACATAGAAGCATGTTATGTACATGGAATTAAACACACTTATTAAAGATGTCATTACCCTGCTATTTTATCAGACTGGAATGTGATCACTGGCTACCAGGGCTGAGCTATGCTTAGCAGGTGTAAGCATTGCTTAAATGTAAATGCTAAACACATTTGTGCACTGGTACTCATGTCAACCACCTGGGTTGAACAAGCATTTGTCTCTGAAACCCATTTTGATTGAGAGAGCTGCCAACTTGTAACCACACACATAAAAAAACTTTTTACAACCTTTTAAATTTATTTGCATATGTGTCTTTTGTGTTTTTTTAATAGGGTACTGTATTTTTAAGAACCACTTAACTTAATTGATAGCACTATTTAAAATGTAACAGACAGAATTTTGGTTAGATTTGATAAAGTCTTTATGTGGACAGATGAAAGCACTTATCTGGATTGTTTTTTATTCATTGACTGCTTTTCATTGATGTGGCATTACATTAAATTTTTATTTTTTTTACTGGATTTATTCTCATTCAATTTGGGAATTATTTCTGCTGCTGGTTTAGTGCTTCATTGAGTGGCTGTTTTGTGTTTTTTTCAATCCTGTTTCCACTCAAATCCACATTGCTTTTACCAGTGTTTTGTGTTGTGTGGGACTTTCACTTACCTTCCTATTTTGGCTTGAGGAGTATTCCTGGCTGTATATGGATTCCACCGGAGCAGCAGATCACTCATCTACTTCGGTCTCTTCTGTTAACAGTAACGGACCTTCTAAAGTCCACAGGGGAGACGATGCCATTGGGCAACTAACTTTGTTGCTGAAGAAGCAATGCCAGCAAATGCAAGGGATCCTAGATGCACTACAAGTCCCAGGGTGCTTGACTTCGATAATGCAGCAGAGAATGACTGGTATTTCCGGGCCTGTGAACCACTCGGGATTGGAGGCCGACTCAGATAGAGATTCATCTACACAGAACAGTGTACCTTGTGGACAAGTCTCCATTGAGGGGAATGATTTAAACAGCAATTAGGTGAAACATTTTCACCAGTGGGTGAACAATGAACCTGTCCTGATTACTGAAACAAGAAGCAACAGATCTATGGATATACACAACAAACTGAGGGACTTTGAGAACAAAATGAGCAAGGTATGTAATATTCAAACCGATAATGCGTACCTTGCAGAGTGTATTAGGTTGCAAAGAGTCCTTAAGGGACTGAGGATATTTAAATTTCTGAATGGGTTGACTGTTGGGCAACAGGAACTGGATGATTTGCTTGCTATGTTCGACAGACATGGGATTGAATTACTGCATTTCATTATTAATATTAATCACAAAAAAATCAAAATGCTACTTGATGAAGTTAATGTGTTGAATAATGAGATTTTAAACTATGTATGCTTTTCTAGTTATGAGGCTAGATATGACAGTGTTTTCAGTAAAATAGAAAACCAAGTTAAAGAAAATGTGAACAGGAAATTAAAAAAGCTCAAAATGGATGAAATGGATTATAAACATAAGGAAGCTTACCCTCTTCCCAAGAGCTACTATGAGTCTAATATAGATAATAATAGGGAAATGTTGGACATTTTTGATTCAGGTTCACCTACATATAAGTCTAGGAGGGTTGAGGACAAC